>NW_018020729.1:347259-378649 GCF_002006095.1 Pseudomyrmex gracilis
TATATATATATATATATATATATATATACACTCGTAAAAAAACAATTATGTGACAAAATACTTTTCTCTCACATGAAGAATTAAAATGTTCCCAATCCAGCGATTAAAAGAGATTAACCGCAAATAAATAATCGAGATAATAATTGTTGAAAAATACAAGCTACACTTACGAGATAATAATTGTTGAAAAAAAAATACATACTACATCCCATCTATGTACTCTCTCTTCCAAATCGTTTTTGATCAAGTTCGGCCAGACATTTCAGGAGGCACTCCATACGAAGCGCAAGAACATCGTCGCGGGCAGAGAATAATTGGCTGGTGCCTTAGAAATGCATAGAGTTCCCAAAGCAGTTGCCGCGTTCGAGTATCATCGAATCAGCTCAGAACTCTCCTCTCGATACGGAGTCAAGTTATTACCGGAGGATCCGAGAGAGGGCCGAGGGCATCCGATCCAAATAAGACGAGACACTCAACGTTTTCTCTGTAAAAAAAAAAAAAAAAAAAAAAAAAAGCGCACCCGGAGGGCGTATCTCGGCTCCAATCAATCCACGCGGCCGCGTGGTTGTGCACACTCATCGCGAAGAATATACATACAGGAATGTCTTTTAACACGTTTCAATTACGATCGGCAAATTACGAGATGATTGGCAATCGCGGCCTGGCGGCCGATCGCCGTTAAACAATCGCCGGCTGATTGCAGTCCGCGCATCGCTTGCTCGCGTAAATATGGAACGTATTACGAGGCCGCGCCGACCCTCGGGGTCGCTGCCAAGTAATCGTGCCAATTATTGTTCATCGGTTATCGATGGAGATATTAAAGTCGCTAATTAAGAACGATAACGAAATTAATCCACATCTTATATATATACGTTCGCGGAAATAAAGCAAAAAAAAAAAATAAAAAAAATAAAAAACACACAAGTCTGTTCGAATTGAAGCCGATTTTTAAGACAGTCGGGATTCTATCGCGAATGCGAAACGGGATAAATTTTCAAGGAGCGCCGTGCGTTACAATCGGATTTGGCATCATCGTTATTCTCCGTTACATGCAGCGAACGGCGAAGGATCGCATGTCAGCCGACGATATCATTACGCACGATCACGCTTTACGGCGGCCATTTTCCTTCCTGTTTTGTCGGTCATAATTCGATTTGAAGCTACACCGCCGATACACGAATGCGAGCTCGCGAACGATTTGTACACGCGCGGCGGTGATTCGTATCGCAAAAAAAAAAAAAAAAAAAAAAAAAAATTACATATCGCTGAAGTCGCGTTTCCCTACGCGTTCCTAACACGGCGGCGTCTTTAATAAAAACGGCGCCGATTCTCCGCGCGCGAATATTAAGTATCCTATTACACACTCTCCCTGTAGTTTTCCTACATCCGCTGTAACAAGTGTGTAGTTAAGCGCGATAAGAGTAACACACACGACGGTCTTTTGAACGCGATATAATAAAAAAAAACCATGGTAATAAAATCGCGCGCATGTAGGTACATAGAAAATAACGTGTTATACGCGTCGCTTTATTTCTTTCTCGTTTAAATGTATCATTTCGCTGTATTGTCCGCTCTACCAACCCAAGGTTATACAGATGTAACGTGTGAAACTAAAAATCCGAACGAATGAATCTACGCGCGTTGAAAAGGTAAGAGCGCGAACTAAATTGTTCGTTTTCAACTTGTATATGAATGTAACGAAGAGGCGATTATCCGTTTTCTCCTCGCGGTCGCGAACAAGAAAAAAAAAAAAAAAAAAAGAAGAAGAGAGAAAAAAGCTCAAGAGAAATATATTTCCTCTTATTTCCGCGAAACATCGTTCTTCACGGGAAAATCCGCGCGCATTCCATTTCCGTGGTCGTGGAGAATTGTAACGCGAGGCGTAAACCAAAGCAAGTACATATAACGATCTCTCCCGGCGGCGCGGCGGCTGCCATTGAAGCGGGGATGGATTACTGCCGTTACGCGTAACGGCGGTTGTTGGTTACCGAAACACACGACGCGACCCGATATGATGGAAGACCCGGAGCGATTCGCAACAAAATTCCATCGAAAAGCCGACTGTGCCATCGCCGCCGCCGCCGCCGTTCGCTATGTGTGGCAAACTGAAATTCCTATCGCGCTTAATCAGCATTACCGTCGGTTAACTACTTATGACAGTGCATCGTCGCTCATCGCCTCCTCCAATTACGCGACGTGAACACCGCGCGTCCGTGTTTCGGACCTCTCGTCGCGCGCTTCCGACGCGTCGTCGTCGGTGGCGAGTCTTGACGGGTTACCGCTGCGGGAACAACGTGATTCATATCGCGTCCGATCCGATGAGCCGCGATTTCGATGAAACGTAAACTTACGAGTGTCTCTCGAAAGCGACGAAGAAAATAAAAAAATAAAAAAATAAAAAATAACAAAGTCATTTAACAATCTTTTAATTAGGCACCAGCTAACAAGAATATTTTGTTTTTCTTTTGTTCTTAAGGCAACACAGAGACGTAATTTTTTTTAATAATTAATAATTTGCTACTTTCGAGAGAGCGACGTGCAATCGTATCAGAATTTAACGCGCGATGTAAATGTCGCGCCAATTTGTGTTTAATCGTATTCCCCGGGGGCTTTGATGAAACTATATATATATATATATATGTGTGTGTGTGTGTCTATATATATTTTCGAAGCAAACGGCTCAATTAATACTTTATACCGGGCATCTAATTTTACACAGGAATATCTGTTCATTGAGGGAGACCGCTGCAAAGTCTTCTCTTTAAATTCCTCCCACCCCTCCCTCCCTGTAAGAAGATTCATGCGAGAACGGAACGCCCACACTGAATAGATATATCTGCATAACTATTGGAGAACAGATTCGCGTGGCGCGATGTGCCATGAAAGCGTTGTAATTTCTACCGACCGGTAATTAATGTGTAGAATAATTTAATCCCTTTAAAAAGCGGCGCTTATATATATATGCGCGCGCGCGAGAGGTCAACCGAATGGTTTTTTATCGTTTGTACTCGTTTATAACAACAGAGAACGCGCAGAAATATAACGGAAAGGATCGGTGTGCGCACCGGTCGGTTCGCGCGTAAAATATATTCTCGTAAAATGAAATTCGTCCAACAAGGAATTCCCTGGCGGGCGCTTATTTAAAAATTCTTCGGCGATTTATCGCGAAGCATTCAGTTTCATTATCCGAACGTGACGCATGAGTTCGACATTACCAGCGGCGCCGCCGAATGGAATTCATCAATAACGTCACCATCGGTTTTACGCGCGGTTCAATTTTGATGACGGCTCATATTCGGCATTTTAGCACACGCGAAACGTAACGACCCTCTCTCTCTCTCTCTCTCCCGAATCATCTCCCTCTCTCTCCCCGCCTTAACGCGCGTTTCATTTACCGCCCGAACAATGGCGAGAGATGGGCGAACTCGCGCGCGCGCGGGAAAACGAAATCGAGAGAAAGCCGGGAGAATGAGAGTGGAACTGGTCGCGTAATTAGACCCTTTAATTAAACTGCGAGGAAGGTGGAGACGGAACAAGCGGGCCGGGAGAACGGCGGAACACTGCGAAGTGGAAACGCAGCGGCAGTTCCGCGGGAGGAGGAAAAGGATGGCAGCGGGAAGGCAGCGAGCGCGAAAAGCGGAAGGAGGGTGGAGAGACGCGCCGGACGCATAAAGAGGAGAGAGAAGGTTGCGGGAGCGAATGTTGCAGATCGTGATGATGAAAAACCGGAACGCGGAGGCAGTCGGCGGCGGCACCGCGCCGATCGCTGCTTTATTATGACCCGCGTAATAGAGGCTCCGATAACCAACTTCATTTCGGCCCGAGCGATTCAGGCGCAAGTCGATTCTTTCTCCTCTCCGCGCCCTGGTCTGGTTTCTCCACACTCGGAGAAACCCGTCCTTTAATTTACCCTCCGCTCGAACGAGTAGGTAGAGCGACTGTACAAACCGCGAACATAAGCGTGCCGCGCTTTGTCATCTCGATTTTCTCGCGCGCGCGCGCTTCTTTTCCGCTTCGGAGCTTCCTTATTGTTTCGCTCTTCTCTTTCTCCGTTTTCTCGACCGCGCCGCGAGTGATTGAGTCGCAAATCTTTTCTGCGTTTGATCGTATCGTATAAAGAGAGGAATGAAAGGAGATAATCGCTCATTAGTCGCGGAGAAACAATGGAGTCGGTTAACTCTCTCTCCGCAAATTGCTTAAATGCTCGCTCGGTGGCTAACACAGCGCGCGATCAATTATGTCTTATTCCCCGAACAATGTTCAACACTACTGCGCGACTACGAAAATTCGATATAATATCTGGATATCGAGTCGCAATCCACTTTGGAAATGTATTTCTCAATATTTCACGTCGCGCGGAGTTCTCATCGCGGAACTATCCGGTTTCCGTATGTGCTCGCGCGCTTAAAACCCACAGAAAGAGACGCGGACGAGAAATGTGAGATAACGTCATTCGCGCGTTACAACGCCGACGATAGATTTGTCAGACTTGTTCGACTGTTCCGCTTTGTTCCATGGGAACTGGGCGTACGTGCGCGAAACACGTACAAAAGGGTGTCTCCGTCAGATCGACGCGGGTGCGACGTAGCTGCAAATATCCACGAGCGAAAACGCGAATTTTCGCGGCTCGCATAGACGCGCGATTTTTATGCGAGAACAATATTCTCACCACGGGGAGAGATCCGGTCAACGTCGAATCGCTTCAATTCCTCTTTTCTTTCTCTTTCTCTCTCTCTCTCTCTCTCTCTCTCTCTCTCTCTCTCTCCCCTCTCGTTCTTGTGAAAATTATGCTGAAAAGTATAATTTTGTAAGGAATCTTTTCCTCCCCGTTTCTCTCTCTCACTCGCGTCTGGGCTCTTAACTCCCCGTTAGTACGTCCGAAGCATGACAAATGTAAGGAAGATTTAAAAGCGCGGAAAGTTTCTCCGCGCACAAATTCTATCTTTCGCGAGCGACGAACTCCCTTCCTCTCTCTCTCTCTCTCTCTCTCTCTCTCTCTCTCTCTCGCGCGCGCGCGCGCGCGGCACAGAAATATCTCGGCTTACCATCTTTCAAACTTGTACTTAACGCGCTTCCTAATGATAGAGATTTCAAAGCCGATACCACGCGGACGAATAATTTCTGTACGTTTTTACCACGCGGAAAAATATCAACCTTGAATGTGTAACAAGATTATAATCGCGTACAGCGTGACGCGATATAATGTTTTATAGTCTGTCTTCGTAAAAAAAAAACAAAACAAAAAAAAACGAGAGATTGTTACGAAAACTAATTGCACAGAAGAACAGATGCGGCACACAAAAAATACCGCTCGCAAAAATTAATTATCTTTCACTCATTTGCGCTAGCCGTGTCGCGCGCGGCGACATCCCTCGTTGTTCATCGATGCATCTTCCGCCGCAACTGGTTCCACGGAAGTGGTCAGCCATGTTCCCGCGTGCATTCTGCATCGTACTCTATCGTCCCACACGTCATTCCGTGTCGATTGCATTTCACTTTACACTGCACTCGCGACGCGACGAACGCGGAATTGATTTTAAATAAGTTAAAAATATATTCGCGCGCGCGCACGAATTTAATCGAATAAAAACAAATATATCTAAAAACTATAGCGCGAAACTTTGTGAATTAGAGTAGTCTTATGTACGTCTATCAAAACTTTACAATCGTTATCAAATATACAATCGCAATATAAAAGTTTGTTTTCGCGACGCGCCTTTTGTTGAAAAACTCGTAATTCATTATACAAACTTATTTAACAATCTGCGCGCCAAACTACATGTAAAATTATTAAATTGAAACTTTAACATATTAAAATAGGTTTGAAATTTTATCTTCGAGTGGATTCCGCTTTCGAATCGAATTCTCTCCTCTGCCGCAATTTCCGAGATTCGCGAGAAAAATATCTGCATTTTTATCTGTGTTTGAAACAATTTAGTAAGAGATTAATTAAGAGACTTTTCTTGAATATATTCTTTAATAAGCGTTCTTTCCAAACTGTTCTAACTTCGTGTGTTTCAAAGACAGAAAATTGCGTTACAAGATTAGAAAGCTTTGTAGTCTCTTATTATCTTAATGATCAAGAAAGTAAAAGTTTGATAAAGGTAATCACATTTCTGAATATTTTAATATAAAGAAACTTAGTAATAGACAGAAAAAAGAGATAAAAAAAAAATAAATAAATTGTAAGAAAACAATCTTATTTTTTAGAAAGTTTTGCTAAAGCCCGAATCTGCATCCCTCTTTTGCGCACACACAGAAAAATATATCATTCTGTTACTGAGAAAAATAATTACTCAGTTTTGTTCTTTTTCTTTTGAGTAATAATTAACTTCAGCATGAACAATATTCTTTTTGATAATATCGTCGTACAATATGTTCGTGAAAATTTTTCAAAAGTTTATTATTATATATACAAACTTATAAAAAAATATATTCTCTTTTCATTATTATAAAACTTCATTGAAGAAGAATGAAGGTTTTTGTTATTATAAAATATATTTTTTTTGTTTTTCATTATTATAAATCATTACACATTTTTTCATTAATATAAAACTTCATTGAGGAAAAAATTGAACAAAATTTATTTACACGCACGTGAGTAAACCGAATTTTTGTTTACGTTTATATTCGCGATCGAGATATTAAGCTTAGGATTTTAAAATGTATTTTGAATAAATTAATGTTTACGAAAAACACCTTAAGGTATATATTTGCGGATATATAAATTTATTATATACTTGATACAAGTGATATTTGCTTTAATGCAGTATGCATTGTTCTGCTGCAATATATCATTACGCGGAATAATATATTTTTTTCAGACAACAAGGACATTAAATCGGAATATTTTTTCCGTTAAGAAATTAATGTTACTTTTACGAAAAAAAAGTATTTTATATAGAACAAAAAGAAACAGAAATTGTACTGTGCAAGTTTTATTTCTCTCTCTCTCTCTCTCTCTCTCTCTCTCTCTCTCTCTCTCTCTCTCTCTCTCTCTCTTCCTTTCTCTCTTTTTCCCCTAGTTATAGTAAATAAACTCGGTAAGTCTTCACGTAGTGGGAACAAGAGCACGCCGAAACTTGCGGCTGGTTATCGATCAATGTCGTAAAGCTGCGCGGGGGCTTTGGATTCTGCATTCGCCGAGATTATGAAAGATCGGAGGTGCGACGAGCTGTGTCTGCGTGCGGGACGATTTCGTGGTGGTGCATTCGCGCAATCTTGCTGCGAGCTACCCGGGTCCTCGCGCATAAGATTACGGCATTTCGTATTCATGCGGTAAGGTGCGACTCGGTATTCACGAACGTAAGTACCAACTCTAACTGAAGTTTACACAGGCTAAACTAGCGCTAGACTGGTGGCTGGCATCAGAAGCACACTCCGTGCAGCTTAATCGGGTCGCAAAACGAACGAGACATAAACATTATAAGTGTCTGTAAAAAACGCACGCGGTTTAATTTTAATAATATTCCACGCACTCTCTCGGCGACTATCTCCCGAAATCTCGGGCGAAATTTCGTTGCGCACGGAGAGATTGTGTGTAGAGCGACGCGCTGCAAAAATTAACCATTCCCGCGTGGAAATTAAATTTCACGCGGTTACGTAACGCGTGGCGCTTGTTTTAATAGTTTAAGATTGTGTGTAAAATTCTCGTGAGTAATAATTAATAATTTAATTCGTCATTTTGAGCGTCAATTAGCGGATTCATATGTGAGATCTCTAATTAACGTTGAATCTTGGGTTTTGTGAGAGAGTTTTTTTTCACACACTCTGTGTGTGATCGTGTGTAATCTTACAAATCGTTTATGTTTTCAAAATCTGAAGAAACATCTTTCTCTCTCTATCGCGCGAAGATGAAAAAACACACCGAGGTTTAACGAACGTATTGATCAGAGAGATCGCGAAATGACAGTATAGGTATCGAAACACGCGCCTTTCCTAGGGTTTATAATTTGCGAGAAAAATTTACGACAGGATCATCTCCGTAATCCTAGGCGCGATATTATGCATGAAAAGTTCTGTTTTATACTGACCAGGAATTTAAATTAGAAATTATCCCTCGAAACCGTACACTCGCGTAGAGCATTATCACTGCGCAAGTCAAATTATAAAAATTCTACCTCTCTCTCTCTCTCTCTCTCTCTCTCTCTCTCTCTCTTTTTTTTATTTTTTCGCATTTCTATTTAACAACACAAACTGTATATACCTATAAGAATAAATTTCACTTTGCCACTGAAAAGTTCAACGCCGCGCACGACCGTCGGTTGACGCGTTTTATGAAAATACACTGAGCGAGTTAACTCATTCCGGTATCACACGAGCAAACTCTCAGCGCGCATCGGCAACTCTCGTTCAATTTCTTTGCACATTTTCTTCCGCCGCTCTCTCCCAACGTTTCAATCCACTTTGGCCTCGTCTAAAGATTACACACACGCACTCCGCACCTGAAACGAGTCAGCGCGCGTATGTGTGTGCGTGTGTATATATACATGCACACACGCGCGAGCTTTCTCCATTGTATTCTGAAATAGTTTTAATGCTCGTGCCCACTTCCGTTCCGTTCCGTTTCCGCGTCGCTCCGCTTCCGCTTCCGGAACCGCGTCGTCGCGCGCGCGGCTCGCAAGTTTTGTTTTCCGCTCGTTGATTTCAATATCGTTCGAGCAGACCGCGATCCCACGGCGTAGTCCCCCCCGACCTCGCGATAATTCACGATAGTATGCGAGATGCATATTTATAATATTCTCTTACGGATGCTCCTACACAACTTTGAGTTTGCATAGCCCGACGAGAGAGTACGTTCTGTTGCATACACCATTAATGAATATTCTCCCGCGAACACGGTGTAACGTAAGACAAGACTTCGGGGGCTCAGAGCGACTTCCGAGCGCGCGATATCTTGTTTCAAAAGTTCGCGAAAATGCGAATCCATCTCTCGTCTGCCTGCTGCATAATTAAAAGCAGCTGTCAAAACTGACAAACGTCGTTTGTGCCCAACTAAACTAAAACAAGGTGCTTTTGAACTGCCTTTTTGTTTGGGCGTTATCCGGAATAACATTTTTGATCGATTTACATTTGAAAAACGCAAAAAGTTGTACACTTTCTTATTTTGATTCGTGTCCCATGAAAGACGGAAACTTAAAATAAAATATGTCCCAGTGACCATGCAGTAAGGTGACGGAAATTGATTAATCTTTAAACCGCGCCGGCATTTTTCCATTAAAATAGTGTATTTTCTTTTCCTCGAAGATTCGTGTATATTAATAACATACACATTACGTGAAATCTCGAAGTTTGTACGAAACCCCAAAAGAAGCTTCTGCGGCGGCCTAAAAATTAAAAGAATTATTAAATATGTAAATGTTAATCACAAACAATTTTCAACGTTACAAGTATTTTTTAAGATAGAACAATTTTTTAAATTATTAGTCTTCTAAAATAACTTTGCACATATATATAAATATTTTGCGATAAAAATTGATTACAACTTTAACAAATGTCCGATTAGCGAACATTTGTTTCGGTCGTTTACCTCATTCGATATATCGAGCGCGCGGATATCAAGTTACGTGAATGACAAACGATTTTATATTGTCGATATACGAATAATTTCGATTCGTCACGGAGGTTAAAGGGCGAATAAAAATAAAAAAAGAATTAAATTAATTCCAAGTTTTGTACGTGTAACGCTGTTTAAGCAATAAACTTGCTTAGCGCGTAATGAGAGTTATACACGTCATAGTGCCTTGTTTTCCGGTCGTTGATTTCAATCCCACGGCATACTCCGCTTCTCGGTTTTGCTCTTGCAAACACCGTCGTTCGCAGTAACTCCGAAACTTGGGGGGACTTTGGACAGTCCAATCACTCTTGTTAAGTTGCAGACAGCGAGTGTCGCGACCGATGAATTCTCCCGTTATATAACGGACGCGCACAAATTTCCAAATCTCACGACGTATATATTACGACGTTTCTTACACAAACGCGAGATAGACACGTCAAACGGATAAGACGGATGAGGAAATGAAACAAATAATGCAGTTCTATTTCTGATCGCGAAACTACTTCGTTATTATGTTTATCTATTATTTCGAGAATTCATAGACGTTCTTTTTTTTTTGATCTGTCAATGTATTTCCGTTCGAGAGAGACATTTTTTTCAAGACTCTCGAAAATTGTTTATATAATTGGCGACGAGACAAAATAACTCCGTATGACAAAATAACTCAATTATGAAAGTTTTGACCAAAAGAGAGAGAGAGAGAGAGAGAGAGAGAGAGAGAGAGAGAGAGAGAGAGAGAGAAGTGAGCTCCGTTTTCGGGAGACGCGGCTGCTTACGGAGGATGTTTCGCGCTTTGTCGACGCGGCATTATCGTTCACAATACGTACAACGAGAACGTCGGACGAAGTATAAGCGGCCGTCGAAGTATACGATGAGACTCCCGGGGGCGGCGCCGGCTTGCCGCTGTGTTTCTCATCTGCCGCGAGTGTAGTCACCGGCACAAGGGTGTTCGGTCGGCGGTCTCGGGAACACCGGGGATTCCCAGCAGGTTCCTCCCAACTAACCTATCGGTTTCTGGCCGGCTGCCCCGCTTAATGGGAATTGAGAACTTTCGACTCGGCTACCGAGCGCGATAATTCATCGCCCTCTCGCTCGCTCGCTCGCTCGCTCGTGGCGGCCAGCGTACGCCTCGCGTCCTAACCTTTACCGCCACCGACCTTCGGTGGCGCGATATATACGCGCCGTATGTACGCCAAAGGACGTGGGAGGACACAAGGACCAGAGGAGGAGTTGCGGAGGATCCGGTGCGGCGATGCCGCCGGCGGCTGCGAAGATACGAGCCAATTGCGGAGTTTCTCTCTCTCTCTTTCTCTCTCGTTCTCTCTCCTTCTCGTTTCTCCTGCTCTTCACCCGACATCCGCGGATGCAGTCGGCAAACGAGTTTACCGAAGCGTGTCCCACCGCCTTCTGCCTCTCTTTCGCTTTCTCCTCCACTCCGAGTTTCCCTCGTTCCGTCGCTTTTAACATTCGTTACCGCGAGATGCGCCGACGCCCTACTATCTTCGCGTCTTCCCTTATCTTCGCGCATCTTTATCACTACGCGCGATATGTTTTATCACCGAGAGATAAAAAGAAAAAAAAGAAAAAAAAAAGCTTCGCTGGATTCTTCAAGACACTGCGCGATATTTATTTTTTATCGCGAGCTTTATATCTGCGTCTTGCACTTTACGTCGCGCGGTGATATCATCGTCAGTGTTACACTTCTAGACTATCTCTCTTCAATTTTTTTTTCTTATCACTCTTTGTGCGACTTGTCAGATCGCATATTCTTAGAATTGAGTTCGGTGGTGATTTCTTCGTGTTTATGACAAACACAGTTTCACCCGCGCAAAGTTTTCTCGATATTTTATCGATAAATTGACACATTTGCACATTTACGATTGACTTATGTGCGCGCGACTCTGTGAAACTTGCGCGCTGCGTTGGATTCGCGCGAATTCCCCCGTTCGTCGCTCGTCGCGAGAAATCGGCACGAACCGACAATCCCGATGTGTTTTCTAATGCGCAATATAAGTTTTATTAAGAGAACCGAGAAAACATACGCCAGAGAGAGAATTATTACGGGTCGGATGGGCCGTTAGCTCGCGTTGACGTCGTTTCGCCTGTTTTATAGGCCGAGTAACGAGGAACAACTTGTCCGCGTTTACGAGCTTCTCTAGATTCTATTGCACGTCGGCATTTGTTGCGGCGATGACCGTAAGTTTAACGGTATAATTACTTTCCCGATATTCATCGCGCGAAATACTCGCGCGAAATTATGGCCGCGTTCGCGAACATTAACAAATTAATAAATTCGTTTGTTCTAACACAAAAAAGAATAGGGTAATTTAACCGCGATAAAAAATAATGAAACTTCCGCGGAATAAAATTGCACACGCAAACTAATTTGCTAATTTAATTATGTATAAAACTTAATTAATTAACATTTAATTAAAAAAGTAACTATGATCAATAATAAATTTAGAAATTTGATTCAAACGATCATCAAATATCTGTATTTGTGCGTGGAATAAAAACACAAAACGCACTTTTCTTCCCGCTCTCGATCTTGTTTCCGTAAAACCGTCGACACTCTACCTGCGCGAATTATTTATATACAGTTTTAGATTCCACCATCTCCGAAGAAGTTACCGCTCGCTTTTTCCGCCAAGAATGTGCAGCAGCAGCAACAACAGCAGCGTCCATCCGTCTCCTCCCGTCTCACGTTAGGAAATTCCCTCACGTCACGTGGCGAGACGTGGATATTATTTCCTCGTAACAGCGCGATCGAACGCGCGTTTCCTCAACAACAACAACAACAACAGCAACAACAACAACAACAACAGGAAGGAGCGCGGTACGATTTTGTCTCGAACGAGAAAACGCGGGGGGCAAAGGCCCCCGCGCTTCTTCTTTCTTACGCGCGCAGACAGCTTTATTAAAAGGGACGCGCAACGAGATTATTGCGAGTTACCTAGTTGGTTAGCTCGTCTCAAAGTTACTCGCGCGGCGAACAGCCAGAGCTACGGGGAAAACGCATGACGAGAGAGGTCGGGGCGACTTTACTCGTTAAGCAAGCCCCGAGGCTGCTCGACGCTCGGTGCACCTAAAGATTCTATACCTGCATCCATTTCCCGTCCGCGCACACCCCGCACTTGTGCCGTCGTCGTCGTCGTCGTCTTCGTCTCTCGTCGTCGTATCCCCCGTCAAGGATCTCCGCGTTTCTACGAGTCAAAACGTTCTTCGACCCCCTTCGCCCTCCATTCACGTAGTAACCGTACGCGAAGCTAACTGCTTCTCGACGATCGAGCCTGCATAATGGATGACGGAAGACAGACGAGAGCGGAGAAGAGGAGAAGCCGAAAGGCGGGGAGACGAGAGATTAATTCGGTGAAATCTCGCGCGAATCGCCTCCGGATAATGTATCGGCGAGGATAAACCCGCCGTTTTGAGCGAGTCAATTAATCGTCCGAGCCTGGCGGGCTAAAGCAGCCGTCACTTCCGCGAGGCGACATCTCGTCGCGACGAGCAAGCGAGCGCGCGCGCGCGCGCGCTAGTGTTGGTTCTTCGTATTTAGATTTAATTAGGGAAGTCGCATTTCTAACAGGATATAATCGTTGTGTGTGTGTGCGTGTATGTGTGTATGAGAAAAGAATCGCATTCACATTCGCGAGAAAATTTTCGATCTCGAGTACGTTGCGGTCGTATTTACTTCAGCCAGATCTCTCGGTTTTTTTTTTTTTTTGTATTTTTTCTCTGCAAGAGAATATTTGAGGCACCCTTCCTATAGACGGAGGTTGAACAAACACTCGTTAAAGGGACTCTGGAGACACCGCTGACGCGGCGCTAAAATTCAAGAGACACCGTCTCGGGATCGATGCGTCTTTAGATTTCGCGCGCACATAGCGCGGCTCTTTATGTGTGCGAAAACCCGTCTTCTAATTTCCTGACGATTCCGCAAATCTAAACGAACGCGCGTGTATATACGCCGAGAATTCTCTCTTTACCGTTTCCGCACTTTCGCGCGCGAATACCGCGCGCGCGCGCGCGGAGGTATACGTAAGTATCTTCCCTGCACCCCAGAGAAATCATAGCGAGTAGTTTTCGTACGGGGTGGCGCGAAGGGTGGGGGGTGGGGGGAGGGTACGCCCAATAATCTGCACAGTTATCTCTCCGGTCGACTCCGGAGATAACGCGATAACCGCACACATATTGCGACCCCGTGCGAGAGGAAGATTCGCGTGTCCCGCGTGTCTCGCAGGACCTCACCGCGCGATTCAATCGTAAAATCGGGCGGATTTTCCGTAATCGGAGGACCTCACCGACGTGTGTGTGTCTGTTAGTTTGAACAGTATATATTTCTATCGACGAAAAACAAAACAAAAAAAAAAAAAAACAAAACAAAACAACAATTAACAGCGGAAAAAACGAGGTTTTTATCGACGTCGCGGAGAGAAATTCAAATTGCGCGTCCGCGCGAACGGTCGATGAACTCGTTCTACGATGTGAGAGGTAATAAAAACTGACGGTTAATAAAGATGCGTCGCGTCTAGAGAACCTCGTTCACAGATAATTGATACTTCTACGGACGCGAAGCGAGGTCGTCGATGACGACGTCGAGCGACGACGATATGTCAAAAACATTCGACCGACCGACCGACCGTGAGCGACGGGAGTGGAGGATAGAGGAAGCGAGGACTAATGAAACGCCGGCGCATTGAAAAATGTCATTGCGCTTCACGCACACACAGACACGCGCGTTGCGCCATATCATATATATATATATGTATGTACATATGATCGATCTTCATTGCTGCGTGATAAAAATACGAGGTCGAGAGAAGTTCGCGAGGTTCGCGCATCTCGACGCTGATTTACTCCCTCGTCGTATTTAAATTCACACAAGATTCGCCACGAGACCACGGTCCACCATCGCACGTGTGGGATAGCGTAGGCACGCGATAATTGTGGATAATTCTCGGCGTCGCGTGCCCGCGCCGCCCGCACTTCCTCCCGTTCCCCCTAATTATATGTCTCCCCGGGTCTGCTGGCGTTCTCGCCATTTCGAATATATATATATATATATATATATATATATATATGTATAGATATATACAACATATACATATACACACACGCACACGCGTGAGCGCGCGCGAGAACCGTCGTCCGCGCATGTGTGCGTATACATAGGGGACACGGGAATCGACGCTTCAAGCGATAGAAACCACGCTGGTGGTGGTGGTGCGTGAGCCCTTCGCTCGGGCACAAACGGGAGGGTGAAACAAAGGGGGGAATGGGCTGTAGGATGTCCTTATCGACAGGGCAGCCAATATAATCATCCGCATTCCATGCCATGTACCATGTTGCATGTACATGCGATTCGCATATCAATCGGACATGTAGGGTAAGATTTGTCAAAGCGGGTCCCGCGATTGTTGAGCGAAATTAAATTAAAAGCTTCGTTTAATTGCGAATTTATTGCGAAACCAAAGAACCCGAAATAAACCATTCTGTCTTATTTTCGTTTTTAACGTGGACTTTTAACTCCAACGGAGTTCAAATATAATAACCAGTAAAATATATAAATGTGTGAAATATAAATATCACGTGTTGAGTTCGTCGCGCGAAGGCAAGTGGATCTTTTACGAATTAAAATATATTTACGTATGATATAAAAATACATATAAATATATACTATTGCTACATGTAAAAATACATATATATATATATATAAATATATATTATATTTACTAAATTACATAGGTACTATATACACGAAGTAAAGAAGCAATTCTAAACGGATGAAGCAAAATGTACGTGGGGTGTGAAGATTTTCGAAATAAATGAAATTCCGATTTAATTTGCGAGCGTTATCGATTTCAGCCAGGAATTTCGCACACTTTCCCATTTATTCACCGACGGTTATCGCAGAAATAACACACATCGTGACGAGAGATATCCGAAGCCAATGTCGCCAGAGTGGCAAATGGGTCTCCGTCACGAAGCCTTTCCGCCATGATGAGAGACGAGAAGCGAGATGAGAGAAACGAGACGAATAACGACTTTAAAACGTACGGACGAAGCGCGCACGAAGCGGCTATGCCGTAGCGCGACGCTGCCGTAGCGGTTAATGCGCGAATGTAAAATATTTCATTAGAGAAAAGCGCTGGGCTGGACCGCTTAACGAAACCGTAAAGAAGAGACCTCGTAAAAGTCTGCGAAAAATCTATCCTGCCACTCGCCTAAATTCTATCTTCCATTTAATGGACCTGAGCGAAAAGGACAGACTCGCCAGAGCAGAGGTCGACGAGACGACGGGGAGAAAGAGGAGGAGACTTAGAACGTTCTCTTTCAAACGCGATTCGCGCGCGCGTAGCTCGAAAGTAATTCCAAAAGTTCTTCCGTCCGCGAACGGACGGCACAAAGGATACTTATTCGGAATGTCAGAATAAAGAAAGAGGCGGCGAGAGAGAGAGTCCGCTTTTCCAGCCGCGCACGGTCGCGGGCTTGTACATTTGTGAGATAACACACATTCGACATTCACATATGCAATCTTCTTTTGCCTTGAGACATCGGTTCTCGGGATGAAGCATTATTCCGACAATTTCACAAACCGCATTTTCCGACATTATTCCATTAACAATATCCGTAAAAGCGTTTTCATAAAATCAGATTCGTAATATCTATATATCGGAAAAGATAAAATAAACTTAATTTCTCTCTCTCTCTCTCTCTCTCTCTCTCTCTCTATCTATCAATCTCTTTATTCGAACGTCGATGAAACGGCGAATTTCAATGATCGAAGAAACATTTATAAAAATTAATAAATTATCTAGAGAGAGAGAAAGAGAGAATCTCTCTCATTACATATACAGCTATCATTTTTTTTTTCAGAGATATATTATAAAATTTATCAAATTTTTTTCTCTCGACTGTATCAATTAATTCGAAAAACGTTTTTGTGTAAAACAATATCCATCGATTCTTTCTCGCCCGTCTCTGTCTTTTTTTCTCCCCCGTTTACATATTTAGTAATCCATCCCTTTCACTGCAACACGATCACTCACCGTGCACAGATCCGGGGCGTGCATACATATATACGAGAGTCGGACGGGCGTCAGCGCGACTGCATGTAATTATTCTAATTCGCGGTAGGCGAGTCCGGAGCTCGCATTCGAATGCATTTACTGTATCTCTTTTTTGCCTTTTCTCGCCAATTCCGGAATGGGTGCTGAATGGCAAATCATCGCCACACACGTGACCCCCGACTCTCCTCCTCCCTTTTCCACTTGCCGCGCATCGCGAATTAACTCGCTCGCCATTACGATTATAAAAGCGGAATGTTGAAAGCAACGCGCGCCTCCCGTCGCGGTGTCGGAAAAACCCAGTCAACCGTCCCTCTCTTTCAAGAGAGAGAGAGAGAGATAGAAAGAGAAAGAGAGAGAGAGATGCGCCGGATGATCGTTTAGCGCGGTTGCGCGCCGCGCGAAAGTAACGCGCGGCGTGTAACTTTGACGAGCGCGACCGAGTCGTTTGTTGATTGCCGTAAATGTAACGCGTGCGCGCGCGCGCGCGTTAAGCCTAACGCAAACCAGGCGTAGAGTTAACATTGACACCGCGGTGATATTGCACCGCACACCCGTTAAACGGCACGGGGGGAATAAACTGTTTATAAGCAGCGCGTAATATGTAATTACCTTCCGAAGAGAAGGGGCACAGGCGGATAACGTCGAATACGCGAATAACGTTTTCATTTCGGCAGCACATGCATGCCGACCCGTTTTCCCATCCCTCCCCCCCCTTCCCGGCCGCCGGGCTCCCCCCGGTCTAATGGATTTGCTTTTACCTGAAATTGAATTATAACGCTGTAGCAGTTTGCGGCTTTGCCCGCGTAACAAGATTTAATAAAGCAAGCCGCGTAATAATATGGTGCAGTAATAACATATGCAGTACATTACTGCGATATGCATGTCCCGCATGGATATATATCAGCGCATGGACGCGCGGATATATATGGCGCGGAGTGTGAGAGAGATATTACCGCCGCGGCTACCCCCAAAATTGCGATGCGCCGTTCGTCGGCCCGAGCCACGAACGTGAAACACACATTGCGTTCGCAATGTCGCCTTCCGAATCACGCTCGGGCGCGCCGCCCCCGATCTTATTTAGCTCGTGCAATTTCATTTCTACAACCCCGCAAAGTAGTTCGTTCAGCAAATCCCGCGCGATTTACGTATCCCGGCAATCGTCGGCAATTCTCTCAAGACGCAACGTAACGTTAGAAGGACAACATTCGTTGTTGTCTTATTCCACGGATTGCGTCGCGCGATCTCTACGAAAACAAAAAGAAGCAAAATAAAAGAAAGAGGAAGCGCAGAGAGAAAGAGAGAGAGAGAGAGAGAAAGAGTTCGCAGACTCGTTTGAATTATAATTCTCGCCGGCCTCAGGTGGTGGTGCCCATAGTTACACAAGGTGTTCCTCGGTCTGCCGTGTTATCTATGCCGCGATAAATTTAATATTAAATTTTTTCCTCTTAGCCTTGGGGGAAAAAAAAAAACAATCTTTGCGAAGTCGCAATTTGCAGCGAAGCACCTCGTGCAATCTCCACGTTGTAAAGACACACTCCGTGTCTCCGATTTTCAAAAAGATGAACCTTCCAGTCCAGGAGTAATTGGAAATCGGTCCCTCGCGGGTTCGGGGTCTATATCAGAATCAGTTATTTAATCTTTTATCTCAAACAACTCTCCCCAATGTGGGAAACACAACCTATACTATTTTTCTGGATTTGTTTTCTGTTGCATATCCTCGCCCGAAAGAAAGAAAGAGGACGCATTTGGTGGTTTTCCGGCCACTCCATATATATAGTCCGACTCCGGGGAAGAGACCAGACGAGGATTCGGACGGACGCGAACAACGTGGCGCGCGAGAAAAAGAGAAGTCGAGCGCGCGCTGAGAAGAAAGCGCTTTAGCGCGAGGGAGGGAGGAAGAGGCACGCAGGAAGGAGGAGCAAGCAAGGAAGATCAGGAAGGAACACGTAATTCCGAAGGGCTTAGCGCGTCCCAATTTTCAGACCAGTAAATTCCAATAACGTCCGATGCCCTTAAACTCTTCGTACATCACGTTTCGTGAAGCGACGACCGATTTATAACGGAGAAATTCGGGTTATCGATACCCATCGCCACGGCCCTTCCTCCTCCTCGAGCGCCGCGGCAAAGCTTTTCGTGGGGATAACGATGCGCCGGCACACACCGAAGTGTTCGACAATGATTTATGAATCATTGAAGGAAACACTCCGGCGCGTGTTACGATCTTCATCCTGAAACTGTCTGGCTGCCGCTTTAATGACGCGAGTACACGAAGCCGACGGGCGAACGAGAGAGAGAGAGAGGGAAGGAGATAGCTCGTGTCGAGCGGTGAATTACTGCTGTTTCGCTCGCTCTATTCGTTTTCGTTCGCTGCGGAGAGAGCGAACAACTAAAGTACAAGTTTTCAAAGTATTGTCTCCCGGAAGGAACGACGGAGAATCAGTTAAACCTCAGTTAGCTCTAACCGATATTTATGGGAACGACCGTACGTCTGTCGCATTAGCACGTGCGAATTTCTCATTCTTTTTTACGAGCCGGCCTAAAAAGCGCTCCTCCACGACGACTCGAGAGTTTCATAAATTATAAGAACGCGTTTCCGCGGTGTCTCGGAAACGCGCGAAAGAGAGAGACTCGGTCGGCGCTTTCGCAATCAATGACCGAGTAAGATCGAATTTCCGACGTGTTTTTTTTTTTCTTTCTTCCTTCCTCACTTCGTCGCCGCGCTACCGAAAGAAATCGATTTTGGCGACGAATCGTTCTGGAAAGGCTATCTGCGATAGCCGACCGCTCGTCGTTATGTGCAGGACACCGTATGCAATGTCTCGACCGCGAACAACGCGCCAGAACCAATAACTTACGCCACGCGCTTTGAAACGGTCGCTCGAGTTTGGGGTGACTAAATAGTAATATCGCTGAATGTTGCCGCGGCGAATGTTGCTTATATATTCGTTTGCTCGAGAGGTATTATTGGGAAGGATCGCGAGCGGATCCAGCGACCCGCGCGTGCCAAAGCTAATTCGTCGGTACGAGAAAGTCCAGAAATCCGGGGGGGGGGGGGGGGTGAGTGTAAGAATCGGAACGCGATTGATCTGTGCGTTGGTGGTGGGTTAGGCGACTTCGAATTTCACCGTCAGCTCGATAAAAGTTTTTTTTTTCATCCCGAGACGTACAGTCGGCGTCAATGAATCGTTTCGTAGCCCCCCGGGAGCTAGGGGTAAGAGAGACGGTATTCCCTAGGAGTAAGTACTGCCAACGGACGCCGCACTAACTAACTGTAGCAGATGAATTGACCAATTACAGTATTTACTGCTAGGGAATACCGTCCCTCTTACCCCTAGCTCCCCGCGTCCACGAAACGATTCATTGACGCCGACTGTACGTTGTCGCGCGTCCGAGAAATGAAAACGCACCGCGTGTCACTTTTTTTATCACACTTGTCGCGCCACACGCAACGCAAATCTCGACGATGCATTCCAAGTAAGTATTTCCTGCATTAGAAATGACGCAACACACACACACACGCGCGCGCGCGCGCCAACCCCCCGTCGTATCTATCATTAATTTCCGCACACGATCGCGCGCTCTGGCCCCCGACACGGTATAATATATATAGAAGTCTCTATATGGTTGTCAACGCGCGTGAATACCCCCGACGCGTGCGGGGGGGGCAAAGCAAATCGTATCAACTGCGCGAAGACAATAGAAGACCAATTATAATTGGATATAGACGATCGCCACACATCCGCAGCCATTTCGTCGCTGCTGTGCTTTGCGCGTCGAATAAGACGAGGTATTCGATTCTACCGATACGAAGCCGATACAACGGGAAAGAAGAGAGAGAAGAAGGAGGAAATTAATGAAAAAAAGACACACGCGTGAGCGTCGAACGGAAGCGAGAGATTCGAAATATCGGGCGAGTGCACGCAAGCAACACGGCGACGCTCGTCCTCCTTTGACGGGCCGCTCGAGATCAGAATTATACCTGGCGGTAACCTTCTTCGGAATGTGTTCGCACCGCATAAAGAATCGGCTAATTAGAGAAGCCGTGCGATTACGACTCGCGCGACGCGTTCGCGCGTTTCCCTTCTTGCTCCGTACGAGCTCGCACAATCGCGTGTAACGTTATCGCGTCTCTCTCTCTCTAGATTGGTTTCAATATCCATCCGGATCCGGTTTAATTTCGCGACGGAAACGCGCTTCTTCGACGAGTGACTTTCACGTGACTCGATCGTTACAAGCGCGCGAGAAAAAAAATGTCTTGTTGATGCGTTTCACGAAGTTCGGAATGTGAAAATTATTCCGAACTGCGACATTCGATAAATCGCGTGCTCGTTTGCTTTCCGAAAAAAGTCTATCGCGCGGAAAGAATCTCAAGATTTTTCTTTTGCGCATACGGACGGTTGAACAGATCCTGTTTGCGCAAACAATTCTTGCGCAGATCCCGATTGTTCATTGTAGTCCATTTGCACAGAACATTATTGCACACGTACAATGTTACACAGATGAAGCACCACGCATTGTGACGTTAATGACATTGAGCGCGTTTGTTTCGGCGCTTTATGCGCTTCGAGCGGTCAGGTTCTATCTTTGTTCTACATTCAAAGAGCAATAAAGACGGACTAATGCTTAAAGTGCGGAAGCGCCCAAAATGAACGCACTCATTGTAGTAACACAAAGTTAAGTTAAATTAGGTTAGGTTAGGTTAAGCTTTTTCGGGGAGGTGCAGCAGGCGTAGGGGGTGCAGCCCTCCTCCCTGCTCACACGCTTACAACACAGCATAAATAACAGAAACAAAGTCTTATTTTGATATTATTTCTCGGAAAAAACAATGGTTTATTCATGAAATTTTCTTTTGTTCTTACTCAGAAAAATGATTTTTATAATATATATAAAAAATAAGTACATGCTTCTGTGCAAAAAAGTTATCTGTGTAATATGGTACATGTTATGCAATAATGTTCATCATACATGCGCAATCGGGATCTGCGCACAAATTTTGTGGGTAATCGTATACAAAGTGATTTTAATGACGTTGAAATCGGTTGAGGAGAATCACTTTGTATGTAATTATCATTTCTTGTACAAACGAGATCTGCACAAACGACGAATCTGTGCAACAGTCGATCTGGTGAAAAGAAAGATTTTGGCAATCGCGGTGATCTGCCTATCGCGTCTAGTATTTCCGGCGGAAATTTCGAAACATTGTTACAGTTTTGTCTGTGACCGAGCTCATTATTCCCGCTATAATCTATCGCTAGTATTTGATAATTACTTTCATAGATGAGACAGTTGAACATCAGTGTTATCTTTGTTCGCGCGACTACAAAGCGTCGTTGGTGTGCGTGCAAGTTGCGCCGCGGCGACCCACACGAATAATGAAATTTCGTTACCGCAAGACAATACTGTCATGCATGCCTGGCTAGATTCTGCCGCGGCCCCGGGACCGGTGAAAGCTACACGCCGAACAACTGTTATCGCGGCAAATTGCACGTTCCTTGTATGCCATTACGAAATTCTGCGGTAACATTGTTGTCTCGGCCGCGCGCGCGCGCGCGAGAACATTGGTGCAAGCAGTGCGCGTGTTTTTGTGACGAATATACCCGCGACGTCCCTGACGTTTCCGAGTTATCGTAATTACGGTCCCGCCCCGGATTAACCCGGGGAACGAAATCGAAAGCAGCGACGATGCGATTACCGTGAACGCACGTGCATTATCAGAAAGCGTGCGAGTTCACCGCACCCGATTGTGCGTACGTCGATAAATTTATATATATATATATATATATATATATACACACACACACATAAACAATAACGGCGCGAAGGGTGATATCGTCGATTTTGTTCATTTCCACCAGTGTGTCGCATTTTACCTCAAACATCGCCGATATATCGGGACCATATCGTGTTGTACCGCAGGTGTTGAGGTATCGTGTTTGCGGGAAATCGACGGCAAGGTCGTCCGTGGAGGTGACGGCTCGCGTACCAACTGCGTCGCTCTCGAACAGAGAGCGTCAGCGCTCCAGCGTGCGTGATAACTTGGTTTTATTTACCGGCTAGACGGTCGAAATCTCTCCGCTTTCGTTTTTCGCGATCGGTCATGGACGCGGGAAAGAAGAAAGGCGAAACACCTGACACACAGAAGACCCGTCGAATGGAAGAAGAAGAAGAAAGAGAAAACAAGGAGCGGCGAAACAACGGCGCGCGCGCGCGAGAGAGAGAGAAAGAGAGATAGAGAGAGAGAGAGAGAGATAGATAGAGAGAAAGGGAGGCGAATCGGTTCGCATAGATCGTCGGGTGCAGACAGCCGCGCCATTAGATACGCCCATCTCAATCACTGGTGTACGGAGAGGTCATAAATTTCTACCCCCGGTATCGGTGTGGCGGAGAAGAGGAGACGGCGCGGCGCGAGTAGAGGCGTCGCGAGAGTGCGCGAGCTGCAAATGCACCGAAGAGTTTATACGGTCGGTCCATTCTCTCCTTTTCTCGCGGGCTTCTCTCGCATCCTCTTTCTGTCTCCTTCTTGATCTCACTTTATCTTCCTCTCCTCGAGGAGGAACAGAGAGAGAGAGAGAGAGAGAGAGAGAGCGAATTTAGCAATTGTTTGCACTGGCTCGCGTATATACTTTACAGAACGGTGTCGGAGCGATTAGACGCTTCCGTGCGGCAGCAGCTAGCCCATTCCGATGACAAATACACGTCCGCGATTGCCGCAACAGCGATCGCGACGGATAATTCCGCTAAGTGTGGGAAGCACTAATTATGCGCCCGTGGGGCTTTCGCCGGAGCTACTGTTACAACTACCACTGCTGCTTCTGCTGCTGCTGCTGTAACTGCCACCGCGAAACTCGTGCTTCTCGCTCGCGCCTCAAGGTATTTTTTATAGACGCGGTATAAGTGCACGTAAATGGAACAGTAAATTGCCTTCAAGAAAAATTTCGAGACCTCATAATCCTGGAGTGAGCTCCGGCTGACTTTATGAATGTCAATTACACTATCTCGCGTACGCGATCTTCGACTTCTTTTATTTTTATACGCCCGACGGAAGAAAGAAGGATTATTATCCTTAATGAAAGTTAAGGAATTTTATGAACGCGATTAAAGTTCTAACTAAATGTTGTGCTTTGTATATCAATTATGTGCCGCTTGCGCGCGCGCGCGCGCGCGCGACGGTGACAATTTATTCTCGTAGCCATTAGCGAACGTACATTACCTACGTGTAATCTGGTAATCCGGAATGACATTTTTCAATGTTGCGACGTGACGTAATATTCGTCGTAAATAAATTTTTGAATTCGTTCTTTTTTCTCTCTCTCTCTCTCTCTCTTCCCATCCCGTTTACGCTTTTGCATGCGTAAATAAATATTTGCAAAAAAACATCTTTAAGAGGATATGCATATGTGCTGATACTACGCCAACTTTTCAACGTCCGTAGAACACGCGCGAGCGATACCGTGACAAACTGCGAAGAAGTTCATACCTTTCAGCAATATTTTCATAGAATAAATATCGCACCGCGCGGCTCACGTTGCGCCCGCGCCCGCGCGCGCGATGCTTCACGCTGACATTTATCTACGGGATTGCCTGTCGTGCTCACGCGCGCTGACAAATGCCGCCCGATGTTAGCGGATAACTAATGAAAACTTCATTTAAACAAGATTATACGACGTTAATACTAATTATTATCACGCGGCGTTAAGCTTATGACTGGACGATCCAACCGGGGAAGAGATGAGATCGAAGTTAGCTTCTTTACTACACGTCTTAATTAAACGGAGCTTTCTCTCGCTGCGCAAACTTTAATTATCAATCTTGATAATTCACGGACGTTTATTTCGCGGATAAAGATCACATTCCAATGGGATCTCCGATATTGGTATTTGCGCGTAACTCTCGTTTGTAAGGCGAGGCAGGGAGGCAGTTGTGATAACTTCGTTTATTTCTAATTAGCCGAGTGAAAAACGCAATATACCGTCGGAATTGAGGCGGGATTTACGTGCGGGATACTCCTGCGACCTAGAAGTAACTTTGGCGCAAGTAAAGGGAGAGCAGCGTCTGAAAACGGGAAGATGGCGGTTATGGGGCCTGAAAGTTACCGCGAGAGCGACGGTAGGCAGTGATCGAGCGGTCGCGACTTAATGAAACTCTTAAGTGCCGACTATTAATATGGCTTCCAAGTTACTAGGAGGCCCGCGCGCTGTACCTCCGTCCTCTTCCTCTCTCCGCCTCTCGTTCCTCTCTCTCTCTCTCTCTCTCTCTCTCTCTCTCTCTTTCCGGTTACAAGTTTTGCTGAAGAAAACGTGTGTATGTAAGAAAACGAGTCGTATCGCGGTAATTTTATACCGAGAAAAACGGGAAATTAATTTTGTTTGCGCTCTGATTTTTGATATTTTATATATTTCACTAAATATATAAAAATCAATGAAATATATCAAGCTGTTCTCGTTTTTCAGAATATAATCTGAAAAGATTTGAGAAGATCACCGTAATTTGAAATTTTTATTAAACAAAATGACATAAAGAACAGGAAAGATCGAAATCTCTCTGTCTAATTATTACATTAATAGTAATTATGAAATATAAATCGTAGTATATTATTTCTAATTAAAATAATATATTAGTAGTATATCATTAAAAGTGACTGATCACATTTATCAGACTTTTTTTTATTAAAAATTCACTAAAGCTTCAGAATATTTTTACGTGTTTCACGTTTTTGTCGCGGGAAAAGTTTTTTTAAATACATTTTATACTTTGAGGTTTTTTTTTTGAGAGAAGTTTTTTTGACCGATCTGTGCAAAGAAACCAAAAACAAAAGAAAAGAGAGAGAGAGAGAGAGAGAGAGAAAAAGTAATACCGTGTCATTTTTTATTCTAACCGGTTTACTTTTTTCCGACACCGCGAAATTTAGTTTTAAACGCAAAGTGCGCCAACTAGCAGTGCGCTAAACCGAGTTCACGGCCTGTCGCGCTTTTCGAACCGCTGTCACGCAAGGCGGTCGACTACCGGGGGTTTCACGTCTCTGTCCCCAATTTGTCTTTGAATGAAAAATTGATCCGGTTAGCGACTGTTGTAGCTTGTCGGAAATTGCGAGCGTAGAGAAACCGGCGACGGCGCGACACGACGAGATCGATTGCGCACCGATACTTTATCTGTCGCGATACGGTCGCGACGACGTTCGTCGTCGTCGTCGTCATCGCGAACTCATCGGCCACTAAAAATCGTATCGCGCGCGTTTCCCTTTCGACGTGTTCAAATAATTATTTCCACAATTTCGAGAGATTCAATCATCCGCGCGATTAAATTAAAATCCAACAGGATTTCCGAGGTCGTCGCTCTGTCGCACGAAAATGATCGATACCCGATTATTAAGTAACGCGAATATCAACGAGGAAATTATAACGAGAATATTGTACAAACCTAATTAAGCATTGAATAAAATAAAAAAGGGAGAGTACGGAAGTTTCAATATGCAGCTTCAAACGCGGAATGTATAAAATAAATGCGAAATTATATAAATTTTGACAGAAATTGTTCGAGCTATAATTTATAATCGGAAGATTAAAAAAAATCTTTATCTTTAGATTGTCGGGATTTTATTTTGAGAGAAAGATTTTTCGCGCACCCCTACGGGGGGTGCTTCATCTTGTTTTTCCGATTGTCGAGACCATTCGGAACAAACGTTCTCGGGTACATAACAAACGGTGTTATGACTGGAACGGACGCCGTTTGTCTGAGACTGACGGCGTTCGGTTTTGGTTCACCTGGCGGGGTTGTGCATTTTTCGGGTCCGCGCGCACGCAGACGCGCCGAAAAATTCGCATCCGCGTTCCGTTGAGCGTGGTCGCTTTGTCGCTCGCTCTCGTTCCGGTTTTCCTTCCTCTTTTTCTGTGTGTTGTTTTTTGTTCTTTTATTTTTTTTTTCTTTTTTTTTTTTTGTTTCCATCTCTTTTTTCCTCGCCCCGGCGCGCGCGTTCGCCCGCGCGTTTTTCGATTCGGCGGCGAGACAATGAAGTCCTTATCGCCGCCGGCTATCGCCACGACCGAATCGTCCGCAACCGACGCGCGGCTGTTCCTTTTTCCGCTTTTATTTCACGATCTATATAAATATATTTCTTTTTTTGGGGGAAGGGGAGGGAGGTTTTGTTTTGTGTTTTGTACTCCGGTTTACACCCGCGCGGCTTTTACCACGAGCGTGGCACCTCTGACCGCGACGTGCTGACAGCAACAACGCGCGCGTGAACTCGACAGAATTTCCCCGATGTTTTACGAACGCGTCCGCTGATAACCGTTCAGTTTTTTTTTTCTTTTTTTTTTTTTTTTTATGTCTCGGACTTCGCGGTTATTAGCTTTGCAAATGCCGTGAAAAATCCACCTCCGTCCGACGTGAAAGCGCAAAGTAAACTGCGCATTATCTTAATTGTACGGCAGGTATACGTAAGTTTTCTCTTACGACACGCGATATATACTATCGTGAAATTTAAATTACTTAAATAAGTCACTCGCTTTAGTTGTGAAGGGGGAGGGGGGGAGTTGGGAGGATTAAAAGCTAAAATCTCTTGGTTAGTATCAGAAACTTCGTAATTCAATTACTTCGAGATTGCAAGTTGTCCTACAAAGTGAGCGCCTGTGTATTTCGTATAAATGATTAATTTCCTATACAAAATTACATTTTCTTGGCAAAAGACTTTTTCAATTACACGTTTATCATTTTTTTCTTCTCCAATGAAGAAAATATTCCGAGCGAAACTTGCCGTTTCAGCAAGTGTTAGACCCGTGTAATGTAAGTTATTAGTCGGCGGTTTTGTACATGATCGAAATTCCGAAAAGTGTCGCGACGCTATCGCACGCGCTTATATATCGTTTTGTTTTGCGGAAAGCGATTTTTTTAATTCGGAGAAGGAGGGATTGTCCTTCGAACTGTCCCATCACCCGGATAAATACACGTGATAAATGTTTACGCGCGGGAATATGATCAGTTTAAACAACAATTTTCTTCTCTGTCGGCGAAGCTAATCATCTTTTAACAAGTACGCGTAAATTGAGCGTGTGATTACTTCGTCCGCCCGACGAAACACGTGTCGATCGATGTAAGTACACGGTCTCTTAGTTCCAGAAATAATCGCGCCCGCGTGTTTCAACAAGCCCGTTTAACTTTTAATAGGCTCGATGGCCTAATTATGAGCCGCCGCGAAGCAACGAAGCCTACTCCTCCCCGTCACGTTTTACAAGTCGATATATTGGATGTGTGTACGACCAATTCTCGGTGTGCATAACATGTTTCTTCGTCGCGTCAAAACTTTTTTGTTCGGGCGCTTGTCAATCAGCGCGCGGATTTTAATCGATATCGATCGTTTAATTTAGCGCTTTGCTACGTAACGGTCACAATTGCCGAGAAAGACGCACATCGATAATCAATTGAGAAATTAGCATGCATGCAGATGCGATAAATAAAATTCACTCACCGGTCGTAGTACCCGCGGTTTCCTCGCCCAATCTCGCTCTTCCGTGAGAAAAAAAGAAATAATCTGAAAACACACACGGAGAGAAAAATCGGATTGGATTAATACTTTCAATTTTCAAGTTTTGTATCTCAAAGGCAAGCGAACAACGTTGCGCGCGTGTGTGCGCAACGTTGTTAAACAAAGATATGGTCGGACGAGTGTAAACATGCATATATGTAGCTTTGACAAAAACGCGTCCACTATTTTCGCAGATCGCACGAACGAGCCGATCGTCGAGCCAAAACCGGGCTAGTGTGTATAGCGCGCGAAATGTGGAATCCGCCGCGTCGAATCCAATCGGTCGGTCGGTCGTACAAAGTGGCGCGCGAGGCGATATCGAAACTGTATCAAGCCTTGAATAGCGGTTAAAGCATCGGCCGCAATCGAACTCGCGCTGTATATGTACTTGATCACCCCACGGCGCGGGACGAGAGTACGGAAGAGATGAATACGGCGAAGCACCCATTAATTAATTAGTCTCCCTCCCAAATCGGCCAATCATCGGTCTCGTGTATGATCAATGAACCGAATCGACTCATCGGCTGATTACAGAGAACGGATACGTGCACCTTGCGCGGCAGGGACTGGGATCCGTGATTCGATCACGGCCACGAGGATCGGCCACGAGTACCACTTTGTAATGAAACGGACAATAAGTTGAGGATTCCGAAATTTTTCATTCTTCATATCGCGTTTTGTGCGCGCGCGTTCTCTCTCTCTCCCGATGGTGAAATAATTACAAAAGTTTTGAGAAAAAGAACTCTCTCTCGGGAAAAATTCTCGGAGAGTTTGGAAAGTTGTCGAAATTTCTCGAAATCTTGATTATTTAAGCAATTAAGAAGCGTTGGGAAGGCAAGTTCTTGAAATTGGCCAAAATCCATATCGGCATGGAATCACAGTCCCAGGTTATAATTATATAAGGATGAATAATACAAAGTTAGTGACGATTAACATACAGAATTAAGTGACGCATAACTTGTTACTAAATCCGAAACTAACCCGGTCTTTCCAGTGTGTAGCGCGGTGGTAACCGACGCCGGTTAAACTCATCGCGGACCTAACTCGAAGTTAACCAATCCCGGGCCAACCGCCGCGCGGTAGTCTGGCCGTCCGCAAAATTGTTATTCAAAGATAATTTTGACGGGGGGAGGCGTAAGGAAATTTCGACATTTCCACGTTATTTCAGCGAAGTCGTTTTAGCGCACGCAGCGACAGAAAGAGTAACGGTGCGCGCAAACGTTGCAAAGTAAACTCGCCTAAAATAATACAAACACAATAGTCAGTCGGACGTGCAAAATCTCAAGCTCGAACAATCGCGTTTGTACTGTTTTGCTGAAAAGTTTTGCGCGCCCAAATATTACCCATCAAAAGTCCCATCGGTTTTAACAAACTCTATGATATTCTTCCGGAGAATATCTACAAATATACAGAGAGGATGTCCGGAAAATCGCCCGCAATACTTCGGGAAATGATTGGAGATTCAAAAAGAAGAAAAAAAAGCTATATAAACATAGGTCCGGAAATAAGTCGCTTCCAAGTTATAGCCACTTTTATGTTTAACACTAGATATACCAGCTATTTAAATATACCTATTAAAAAATACAAAAAATATATTTGTTACGAATATATATAAAGTAACACATTAAATTCATAAAATGTATTCTCCACTTATAGCTACAAAAGTCATAACATCATTTCGGAAAGCAAATGTTACATGCAGTAGGAATTTTGAATTGAAATTGCACGACCAGTCAAAATGACTGGTCTGGTAAATCTAGTGTTAAAAATCGTAATTTTTTTCATAATCGTAATCATAATGCTCATAATTTATTTCATTGTATTTTAACATAAATAACTGTGTTGTGTTTTATCATAAATAACTTTATTTCGGACTATTTTGATAGAAAAATAAGGACTTGCAACGCATTCGTGCTGAAGGTGGTCATTTTGTGAACATCATATTTACTTCGATTTAAATACCTGTTTATCCTTGATTTTACAGATAATGTAAAATTGCATTTACAAATATCGAACAGTTGAAAAAAACACTTAAGAAATAAACAATAAGAATTGAAAAAATAAAAAAATAAAAAATGAGAGAGGGATGCTAAAGCAAACATAAAAGTGGCTGTAACTCGAAAACGACTTATTTTCAAACCCATGTTTATATAATTTTTTTTCCTTCTTTTTGGATTCCCCAGTCACTTTCCGAAGTATTGCTGGCGATTTTCCGAACACCCTGCATATGTAATTCATCGTATATGTAATTCACCGTCGCTTTTGCCCGTTAGCGATAAAATCTCTATCGGTTACATCGTTGTATTAACTTCAACTAATATCTGATCTCATTTGAGAGAAGTAGGACATAACATGTGCATTTGCGAAGGTTGTATATATTCGTGCTTCAATCGCCGCGACAATTATGAGTTAATCGTTTTCACGATCGATGAAATTTCTACACCTCTCTCGAGCTAGCTGCGCACATACGTATACATTCTCACACACACTCGACACAGTAAACGTATATAATTACATATCAGTGCATATAATTACATGTATATATATATATGTATAATATACGTGTAATATTGTATGTACGTGTATGTGTGTTAAATATAATCTTATATGCCATAATGAAAATGATAATGAAAACCATATTTATTACATTATAAATAGATCGTATTTATTAGATATTATAAATACACTCAGAATTTCTCTGGAAATTTAGTAATTGTTAATTCTGATTATTCAATTTTCGCGGTTAATCCTTGTAGATCATGTGAGATATCCTTTTTTATTCTTAAAATATATTCAATAAACTTTCGATATAATAACAATTAAATTTATTATAGAGAGAGAAAGAGAGAGAGAGAGATAGACGGGGAGAAAGGGGGCGCTTGTCGAATATGTAGCTTCATTAATTTCCGTTTGATAATCCGGACCGGCCTGTAAGCGCCACTTGGCACCTTTCCAAAAACATCATGCAAATAAGCTATTATATTAACAAAGTCTGGCGGTGAATTATCCTGGCAGTAAATAATACTGAAGGACGGACATTTCGCGAGCAGGCGGCCGGCTGAATGCGCATTAGGTCGTACCTCGAGCTTCCTATTCCCGCGGAGATTTATTATCCCGACAACTTCTAAAAAGAGATACGTTATCTCACGAAGCGCGCGGATATCTTTTTTTTTTTTTTTTTTTTTTTTTATAATGTTGCATCACTTTTCTTCAATGCCTGATCTATTTGTTGTAATTACACCTTCC
>NW_018020729.1:378978-381346 GCF_002006095.1 Pseudomyrmex gracilis
AAAAAAAAAAAAAAAAAAAAAACACGTAACTGACACACGCAGAAAGTATCGGATGAAATTTATTTTTCGCTCGAATTCTTCACTTCGTTGAAGGGAGAATTCCAGAAATCGATCGGTGGGTTAGCTTCGCGACACGAGGATGCCGCTGCCAATGTCGCTGACGACAACGACAACGACGACGACGACGACAACGACGACGACACGACGATGGGAAGGTAATAAGGTGGCCGTTTGTCGTTCCAAATGTCAAATAAGCACATCGGGGCACCCGTTAGCGCGACCCGATCTTTTTCTCAACGTGCCGCGCCGCATTGCCTGCCGACACATTCCACCGACCTGTCTTCGTGTCTTCGGCCCTTTCTCGCCCGCGGCGAGACGCCGCGTATAGAATAATAAGACCGGGCAGTTTCGACGTATGTTAAACGAGAAACACAGGGAGAAGAGAAAGCAAACGTATCCGCGAGCAATTCGAACGAAGTGAGCGATGCGCACCATCCCCCCCCGAGTGCGAACGAGACGAGAGAACGCGCGTTACATACACATTCGCCCAGTACACACAGCAGCCGCGACGAGTATTCGGCTGATATCTTTTTTTGCAGGACTATCGATTCGAACGATGGGAAAAATTGCGAACAGCTGAATAAAACCGACGCGAAAAAGTTTGATCGTGCACGCGCGCGCGCGCTTACCTTTGGTTCGCACTTTTCATCCGCCAAATGTTGCGCACTTTTCATCTCACTGAATCGCAAAAAAAAAAAAAAAAAAAAAAAAACGAGAACAGATATGGCGCTAATTAACGAAGAAACCTTCTTTTCTGTTGTAATCGTGTTTTCGAGTGAAAGAATTTCGCAAAATTACATTACGTAACTTCACCGGTGAATAAAGCTGTAAACTTTTGAAAACAAAAAGAAAAACGAAAAAAAAAGAAAAGAAAAAATGTTACATAACGAGAATATGATGCTGCTTTCAAGCGAGAAACTAAATACAGTACGGTGTACTTATTTTTGTCGCCGTGCTGCAACATTCGTAAATTATAAAGACTTCCGCGAAGTCGAACGCCCAAATAGTAATACGCGGGAAAAAAATTGTTGTTTATTACACGACCAGCAAAAAATCATCAACAAAATATCTTGTTGATGAATTTCATATGACCTGGCCGTGTGATAACAAAATTTAAAAAAAAAGAAAAAACCAAAGAATTATTAAATAATCCGCAAAAAACTTTTATTAAAAAAACGAAAAATTATTTTTTTCTAGTCTGCAAAAATATTTGGAGCGAATAATTAATTTTCCCCCTATATTCGCGAACGTGTTTTTGCACGTAGTACTCGTTACAGAAACAGCACGACTTATATGCATACATATATATATATATATATATATATATATATATATATGTGTATATACATATCCGACGGCACGGTTCGTCCCGTAGGACAGACATTATTACCACGAGTCGCGGCGTCTTTGCCGTTACCCAGCTAGTTGCATATGTACAGAGTGGGTGCATTAAATGGTCGAAGTTCGCGCGTCGAGTTCCCGAGAGTTCTTCTATCTTCCCGGCTAAGTTCACCGAGTGTCGACGCTCGATAAAAGTGTTTCTCTTTCCTCTCCCCCGTCCCTCGTTGGAGTTTATACCGCCACCGAAGCCACGCCCGGCGAACTTTCGGCTCCTTGACCAGGCGGTTACGCTTCTTCTTCTTCTTCTTCTTCTTCTTCTTCTTCGTCCTCGTTTTTTGAGACGCTCTCTCGGCACCAGACCCGGCCTCGCGATAACAGTGAAATCGCGCGAGCGCGGTCGTCTTATATCCCCCTCCAGGGAGAGACATTAATAATCCAAGCCAACTATACCCCAACTTACCTCGCCACAGCATATCGTAGTTACCTCTCTCTACTTAAATTATTGCCCACGTATGAGGTATCTGTTATAATAATTATGCGTTGCGATTGGTTGAATTATGGGAATCTATCGCGCGTTTCGCTATACGAGTTGACAGTTAGGATCGTCTATTGAGAAATACGATCGGTAGAATAGGTCTTTGATCCTGTGTACTTTCTTGACGGAACGCATTAATCTAAAATGTTGGAAAAATGTTTCAAACTTTATTGTTCGAAGAGCGTGAAACGAGACACGAGGCGCGCCCAATGAGATTCCCGCTAAATAGACTCGGAAGAAAGTAGAACCCAAGAAAGTAGATTTTAACTTGTGGAGAGAGATCAAAGAAACCATAGATGAAAAGAACTTCGAAGGATACCTTATATATATATCCGAGGATACCTTGTATATGTTACTCATTTAACTTACACATAACTTTCGTATTACAGAATATTTCATAAACTTGTATTAAACCTCGGCGGCAATGGCGGC
>NW_018020729.1:381376-392979 GCF_002006095.1 Pseudomyrmex gracilis
GGCGACGACGTCGGCGTCGTCGTCGTCGTCGTCGTCGTCGTCGTCGGCGTCTCTCTGATGAATTTGTAGACGAGCTCTTTCTCAGTGAAAATTTCATTGGACACAGTTCTGTGTCCTTTGTAACTTCTGAATTTCAACTTCGAGCATCAACTCGCGACGAAGAAACTATAAATCGCGCACAAATTGAAATTCCAAAATTCCTTACGCCGCATTTTAACATCGAAATCATTGCGCGCACACAACAGCGTTCCCGTAACAAAAACGTAAGTTAAAACGGAAAATCCTATAAAAAAAACAAAAAGCCATGTAAATTTTTTTCCGCACCCTCTGGTTTTGCGAGTGTTCGACGTGGTTACAATCGACGTGTGCGCACACACGGGCACACACGCGTTACCATTGTGTACGCGCACATACACCCCAAAGAATCGCACCCGAGAACGGTAAATTAACCGCGGCGCGGTACTTTATAATCCGGAAATTAAAGGTGTATTATATCCGGAGAACCCGTCAAGGGAAAACGTGGTGAAGAGGGAGACGTGGGCCGCTAGCCAGTCTCGTGCCCTCCCGAGAGACGGACTCGGCGAAGGTGTTACTAGCGCCCACGGCGATGCCAGCGGAAAGAAGAACGAGAGGAAAAGAGGAGAGTAGATATAACGGGGAAGAGGGTGTATGTGGGAGACAGAAGAATCGAGCGAACGATGGCCGCAGCGGCAGAGAGAGAGAGATAGAGATAGAGAGAGAGAGAGAGAGAGAGAAAAAAGAGAGAGAGAGAGTGGTAACTTTTCTTATAAGATCTAAAGTTTCCATGTGCGAAGGCCCGCGCCCGGCTCGGTTCCGCTCCTCATGCCGGCTCTTCTCTCTCCCTCGCGAGAGTATCCCTCGAAACTGCCCTTCTCGTCCGCGAGACGAAGCGAGCTGCGGCGGAAAATATTAGAGCTTTTAAACGTCGTTATTAGTTTGCACGGCGAGCCGAATAACTTCGGAGCTACCGCAAAAAAGAAACAGAGAGAGAGAGAGAGAGAAAGAGAGCGAGGCTGCGAGACGCTCGCCACGAGGGTACGTGGCTACACGGGGTTAAGTATCGCCAGCTCCTACGTCGTTGCTGCGCTCTGGAATCTCGTCGAATAACAATTTGAGTGCCGTTTACGAGGGGTTGGTTTGGGTGATTAACGTGATCTCCGATAAAACAGAAACCCGGGGTATCGCGCGACCGGTTGTATTCCCGTAGCGCGGCGGAGTAGGAGGAGAATGGCGAAGAGGAAGAGCGCGAGAGATAACGAGAACAGACCGAGGATTCGCCTTTTGGATCGAATAAATCGTCTCTAGATGATTATAAGAGGTATTTTCCTAAATAAGGAAATGAAAACGTGTTCTCTCTTTAAATATCCCGTCGCGAACATCCTGTGAATTCTCTCATTTTCTTCCGACTGGTAATCTGTTGGAACGCCCTTTAAACGCCCGCGGGAACGAATCGGGTTAATTTTCATGAAGTTTACTTCGCTTGATTAGCGGAACAGCGCGACAATAGACTTTCTCTCCCTTTGTGTGCGTCTCTCTCTCTCTCTCTCTCTCTCTCTTTCTCTCTTTCTCCATCCGCGGTCGGAACGAAATTAATTTTCACCGTAGGACAAAAGCACTTTCGGAGGGACGCGATTTCTTGCATCGCGCCCACTTGGAAAACGATATGCGTTCGCAAAGTTTCGCTACGTTGCGCCGCCGCCGCCGTTGCCGCCGTCGCGCTCGCCCTCAGGTCCTTCGATTCCAACTTGGGGAAAATAGTAGACACCGCTAACGCAGCAACTTTAAAGTAGAAGTTATTATTGGTTTAACCTGGATTGGGTATCCGGTTTCCAATCAGCAATGGGAAAGAGAGTATCGCAACAAAAAGAGAGAAAGAGAGAGAAAGATAAACGGGGGAGGGGGGGAACCGGGGGAAGAAGGAAGAGAGAGAGAGAGTTAAAACCAACACGGCTCGCATCGATCCGCCGACGGCAAACGCATTAAAAGCGCATCTAGCATCTAGCGGAAGGACGTATCTGCGACGCAGATGAATTATTAGCTTCTCAGAGATTGCAGGCGGCGACGGCGCGCCCCAGAAGCAAAAATATATTTTCACTTCGCGAAAGAGAGACGGCGCAACGTGAACTTTGCGAGAGAGAGAGAGAGAGAGAGAGAGAGAGAGAGAGAACCAAGTGCGCGCGACTAAGTAAGCTTGCGATGTTAGATTTTCCTAAAACGCCGTATGCGCGAGATAGTGATACAGAGCGAGAGTAGGACGGAGAGAGACAGAAAGAGAGAGAGTGAGAGAGAGAGAGAGAGCGGCACGTTTTGCTCGTCCATTAAATCGCATTTCTCGCTTGACGAAAATGTAAAAATGTGTCCGGTCCCGCGAGGGTCGTCGCGCTCATGAGACGACCAAGATTCCGCGGCGCGCTTACAAACGCGAGCGCACGTCTTTACACACCTAATAGCCGCAAAACTGCATTATGCCACATTATGTATTACCCTATTGGGATATCTTCATTTTACTCCAGTGGCACATTCAGAATCTTATATACGCTCGAGAAGCGCGAAACGCTGTGAGAAACGTATTGCGCTCCTGCTCGTAAAATTATATTGCACTTTCTCGGAGCGAGATTTTTATTTTGTGTAACAGTTCCGGATTCTTTTCACGTTCTTCCTTTCCCTCTTTCTCTCTCCCTCTCTCTATCTCTCTCTCTCTCTCTCGACGCACATCGACGGTACTACTTACACGGATAGCGTGCAGCACGGTCGACGGCACGTTTCAATTTCGCGCACGGTACGAACGTAAGCGTTATCTACTCGCGAAATGAAACGTTCCGTTCGACTCTATCTCCGCCGGCGAAATTATTAAGGGCGTTCGGGGAATGTATCGAATTATATTTGAGCGCGTGTCTGGCGTACGGTGATTAGCATGACACAGGGAGTAAGATTTAAGCGTACAAGCGAGGAGGTTATATCCCATACATAGATATGCGCCGTGTACAACTGGACGGTAACTGGTACTTTATATCGCGCGGATGCTCTCACGGACGACGACGACGACGACGACGACGACGACGCACGCCTGGCGCATTCGTGAGCAAGCGCGAGCAAGAGATGAGGTATAGTTAATGCTCGCCAGAATTTCCCATGTGGCGCACCCCCGCGTTACCGTGTATTTTCTCGCGTGCGGCATTTCACTCGCGTGCGCCGTCAGTGTGTTTACGTGTGACGTGTGTGTGAAAGGAGCGAAACGCGAAACTGGGGAATCCTTTAACTCGTCTCGCAAGACGAATATGGAAGGAAAGAAGAGCGCGCGCGATGAGAGCGACCGCGAATGAAAATGTGTCATGTTCTCTAATTCCAAAATAAAGCGAGTTTATAATTGCAAGCTATTGATATTATTGATGCGCTCTGGTTCTTTTGTTTCGAAAACGACGAAAAGTGTTCCACTGTTACTATTTTTTTCTATTGTTTTACCTACTCCTATTTCGAGAAATTAGAAATTATTTATTACATCTACTATGATTAATTGCGCTTAAGTCAGATCCGATTGCGATTCCATTTGTGCTTCATATCTTTACTCTCTTCTATTTTCATCTCATCTGCGACATCCTGTTATAATTCGAAGTCTCGATTTCGAGACTTTCAAAACACACACGAGGATGTGTGTGTGACAATTGTAGAAGATATTTATGTTTCTGTAAAACACACGAGTGGGAAACAGGAACGGGGAAGCAAGTGAGAACAAGAGAACGGGGGGAACACAGAAATTGGAGAGAAGAGAATTGGCGAAGAAGGTTTGAGGGTGGGGGGGGAGGGGGGAAGCAACGGGGACGTCGCGGTGTACCAGCGGCTATTATTCGGGTAAATTACCGCGCGGTTTCGCCATTCGGTGAACTCCTGACCCTGAGTTTGGGCCGGGCTCGCTCGTTAGACCGATCGTCCCTTAATCCCGTCGCGAATTTATGCCACGGCTTGGATCTCTTATCGTCGCGCGCGGGAGAGAGAATAGAAACGGCGCGCGGAGCGAATGGAATTTGCACGTCGCGTTCGGGTGCAAAGGTGTCGACGACAACGACGACCGTCTTCCTCCTTCTGTCCAAACACACCGCTGATATCCCTGAAACGGGTGCTGCACAAGGAGCAGGCACGTTATTTCCGGATGGTGCATATTTCGCGAACGTGTTAAGAATACGTAGACAGAGAGAGAGAGAGAGAGAGAGAAAGAGAAAACAAGAGAACGTGCCAATAGAATTCGTCTCGTTTGCTCGCGCGAAAAGTCGATCCGTTAAATATCGCGACGCTATCCGGGGATAAAAGTGGCTGCGCCAGTGGAAAACTTTCTTTCTTCGTGTTCTTCGTGTTCCACCATTGTTTTCGCAATATATAGGTGTATTGGAAACGTGTAACTTTCAATTTGATTAATTTGATTCTGATACTCGCGTTTCGCTCGCTGCGAGGAGTTCGCCCGTTTGCAAACGCACGTTTGCGTTTCTACATCTCGTATCTTTACGCGACGAGGAGGGGGGGGAGTGGCGATATGTATTACACATATTTGACGAGGCGTCACAGTCACTTTTAAACCGATATCTCAGTTACGAGAAGCTATTTTCCTGAGTCGAGATTCTCTAAAGAGAGACTTCACTGTGACGCGCGACAATACAGAGACCAACGCTCGGGCCTCGTAAAAACCACGGGGGCCAGCGCACGATCGTGTTATTACCTATAAAGCGGCCTCTGATATAAACCCTCGAAGAAATATAACGAAGTTAATGCGACGGGGGTGGGTATAAGCCACCGGCGAACGACGTCTCTTTCCATAGCGTGTAAATACGTAAGCGTACATCTCCCTTTTTGGGAAAACGCGCTCGCTCGACAATCGCAAATGCGATGTGTGCAACACACATATCTCGCTTGTAAACGTTCGCGCGAGATATGTTGCAAGCGATCGGAGAAGACGTGAGAGAGAGGTGTTGCACAGCTTTATCATAGCGGAGAGTAAATAAACTAGAAACAAATCCGCATTATCTCGCCGGATTTTACTGTCGCAGATATTATCGAAGTAAAACCCGGCGTCTTACGGAGAAGGGGAGCGGGGGGGGGAGGGGGGAGACGGCCAACTTTATATAGAGACGCACGCGCGACATTTACAGCCCGCGCGCGCGCGCGCGCTCTAGTGAATTTTATCGTTCCCGTGCGTAACGTAATCTTATTAACATTTTAAGTGCCATAGCTCTTATGCTCGGCTCAATTTGAAACCGCGCGTCGTTGCAGGATTTGACAACGATCGAGCGATCGGCGATCGCGCGTAACTTTATACCTAATCGCAAAAAACGGACAAATTTATCGCGCGAATGAATTTCGAAATGTCGAATCGCGCGCGTTTCGAACGTAACAGCGGGGATTTTTTTGATTTTTATATCTATAACTTATCCGCGATTTTCTCTTTCTTCCGTAATACTTCCGTTCGTTTCTCTTAAAGCAGAAAACACGGCGTCATTCCGCGTATAAATTTTTAGATAAAGAAAACCATTTCGTACAGCAGTGTAGGTTTTCTATGTTTTATGGATTATAGGGGAGCTTTTTTATGACACCCTCCTCCCCCCCCCCCGCGATATACCGCGCGAAAGAAAAAAAAGAAAGACAGATATTCATATAAGATTTGCAGAGATCTCGAATTGTGCCGATATGAATGAACATGCGGTCAATGTGTGCTCGGTCGAAGAACACGCTAATGCGCGACTGAATAGGATAATAAAATCTAGATGGAACTTCTATTAAATTCAAGCCTCGATTTCGCGAAGACATAGAATCATCTCATAGAGACATTTTCGCGCTCAATCGGGCGGGTAATTTTGATCGCTTCTGTCATCGTCGTCGTCGTCGTCGTCGTCCCGTGTCGTAAACGACGTCATCCGCGTTCGCCGCGAGAAAGCCCGAAAGCGCGGGGCTTCTTCGTTATAAACCACGCGCGGTGGTGGCGTATTTTCGTGGAACTGTCGATCCACTTGACCCCCTTCGACTCAATGGTTATACGTTGGTTTTGGAAATGCGTTCGCTTTTCACAACGAACTTAAGTCGATTCTCGAAATAGCGACATCTGGCGAAATATTTTCTATGTATGAAGGTCTCTCTCTCTCTCTCTGGCAAAACTGGCGATGAGAAACGAAACGGGCGAAAAGAGAGCTTTCGAAGAAAGTTGAGCGAATTTATAACCGAATAATATAGTGCGATTTGTCGTCGAGAGTTTCATCTCCGCACCTACTTCGAAAACTTTTCGACGTGGTGACGACATTGAGATTTATTTTTGAACGCGCGCGTTTTTTTATCATGCGATTTTATCATCTTGCGAGAGAGAGAAACGAAAGAATTGCAATTTATACTTCTAATAGATGGTATCGTAATTCGCGATTCTAATTTAGAATATATCTTGTTTTAGAGTATATCTTTATGGTTTAACAAATATCTTTATAGTTAAACAAATATCTTTATACAAATTAGTAAATATATATATTAGTGAATATCTTTATATCTTTATAGTTAAACAAATATCTTATATTTCGAGTTTAGATCTCTGAGAATTTGACGCGAAATGTAAAATGGAAAATAATTTGATTGACATCAGCGATAAAAAAAATCTTTTCGACCGTAATTTAAATATCGCGCGTATCCATCAGAAAAGTTAACAGGTTGCATGATGAAATATTTACATTTAACTCCGATAAACGCAAATAGCGATTAAAGAGCATAAGATGTAGAAAAAAAAAATAATAATAATAATTCACTGCGTACATTGTAAAAGTTTTCAGCGCGAACAACACTGTACATTGTGTTGTTATTTTATAAAATAAGGTTTACATCTCACACGTTGTAATCAAGAAAAAGAAGGAAGTAAAATTTTTTCGATGCAACGTGATAGATTTGAGAGTATAATCCTAATAAGCAAATTGTGAAAATAATATTGCACAAAAATAGCATCGCGAATAACGACGATGTTTCAATGATTGCACTAAGATGATTCGACACAACGCAACAGTTTGGTCGAAATAAAATTTTGTAAATAATATTTGTCAAAAATTGCGAAAGAGTCGTTATGCATTTCCATAATTATATACATGAATTAAGTTGATTTCTTCACATGCAATTATATTTCTACATATTTTAAACATCACACATAGCTAAGATTTTTTTCTCTATTATTGGACAATTTCTTTTTGAAATTAATTCTGCAAATATACTGCTAAAATAATTTCGTCATATCGTTATTCTTTTGCCGAAATAGTATTTGGAAAGTAATTTTGCAAACAACTACAATATATTTGATAAAAGATCAATGTTTTTATCATCTATTTTCTAAAATATGTTTGTTTAATTGCAAATTACAATTTCAGTGCGAGATTTTGTCACAAAATTTTGTAAATGTTTTCCTATCAGGGAATAATATATATGTAATAAATTTACAACTTTTTCGGAAACGGAAAATTAACGAAGAATTGCGCAATCGGGGGAAATTGCTTCGAGAGAAAATTGCAACACGCGCAGTGTTTATTGTTGTTTGAAACCCATTCTCGCGTGTGTGTATCGAGGACAATCTCATTTTATTCTTAGACCTTGACAGTTCCAGTAACACGAGTGTTCGCACATTTTCCGTAATACAGAATAATGCGTGAACGTCTAGCTTCCGTTTATCCGTCTGTCTGCAGCCAAGAGAACTCGGACTAACGAGCAATATAGACAGGATAATTGCAGATAATTTGCAGCGTCGATTGCTACGCGCGTTCTCTACTTCAGCCACCCTTCTCTCTGTCGTCTGTTCTCCCCCTTTTCTCCTCGTTCCCCCAATTATCGCTCCCCTCACTTCCTGCCTCGAATATTCGTCTTTCCCCCTTGTTCCTTTTGATTCATTTACTTCGCCAAGGTGAACGAGACGACGCACATTTTCACGGTCGTTTTCGCAGCGAAACGGTTGCCGAAATCACTCAATCCTCAAATTGCGAAGAGACATTGCAAATGCCGTCGCTTTAAGCGCGTAAATCTCCTCGTTATATTTAGATTTTATTATATTCTATCTTTTAAACGGTGTCTAAATAATTTGTCTTTAAGATCTAAGAGAGAGAAAAAGAGAGAGAGAGAGAGAGAGAAAAAAAAAGTATATAAGAGAGTTTCTTTTATAATCTTTTTATGTTGCGAAAATTGCTTTAAATTTAAAAACAGAGTTTAAGAAGAGTACAACGAGAGAAACTTGCGCGAAGATTCCAGAGCTTAGTTACGTCGCTAAAGTTTTGTCTGCTAGATAATCCTAGTGACGCGTTTCTATGTAAATTTAGTTACGCTATATTTCATTCAACTTCTATTTCTTGTAACTAACGATCGCGTGAACGAAGGTCGAAATGAAGGGAAGTGTCGATCGACGTTAATTTCTACGCGACGTTAAAATAACGCGTTTAAACTTCACGAGCGTTTACATCGTTTCGAAAATCGTTTACGTTTATTCATTTGCCGTCCGGACACTTTCGAAAATCATCATCCCGAAGGCTGAGACAGACACTTGGGAGATGGGCGCTGGCAGTGAAACTAATACTCGAACGCGGGACTCGAACTCGAGAATAGCCGGACAAAATTGCCTATAAACGCACAGAAGTCTTTTCGTACTACTGTTCGAGCAAGCTGCGACTTATCAAAACTTTTTCGAAACTTTTATGAAAGGTCTTTTTCTCGCCTCATCACGTCAGGCTCTCCTCCCTTATTGACTTTAAGCTCCGGGGTTTGGAAATCCCCGTCACCTCGTCCCCTTCGTTTTTCCCCTCAACGAGACCCACCCTCAGCGCGATTTCCTCGCCCTCTTCTCTTCCGCGTTACATCCCTCGCTGTGACAGGATTCGACGCTTCGTGACTTAATTTGTTGACACGTCGTTCGATTTGTCAACATAAATAACGACAAATTTGTCGTTGCTCAAAGCGAGCGGAAATCGATTTCGTTTGATCGCCGCGATTCGCGACAATCGTGTGTTAAGACAGTTGCGATTAGAGAGAAATCACGCCGTAAGAAATTTAATTTAAATCTGTATCGTATCGTTTTCTACGCGACCGCGAGCACACAGTTTTTGAGGACTAATGTAATTAATCACAGAATTAATTCAGAGATTAGATTAGAAATATCGCACAATTTATCACACGAAAATCATAATTGTATACAACTTGATACAATTTTATAATAAATATTCTCGCAATAAAATCATCTCCCAGAAACATCTTTGTGATTCTCGATCCAAATTGCTGACGCCGCTAACAAGAAATTTATCTTACAAATTGTATCGCTCTCATAACCGTACCAGCTTTGGACAGGAAGAGGGTCGGGAAGAGGTTGCGGCCTCGATCGTTGTCGAGGACGCGGGGGAACTTACGATCGGATGACCGGGGACCCGCGCGAGATCGGAATGACGGTTGTACGTTACGGGAAGATCGCCAGGAGGCGACGATAAGCACTCCTACCGACATTTCCACCCTCCGGCGGCGACCTCTTCATCGATCGACCTCTGATCTCGGGAAACCCTCTTGTATTTTATACCGCTTCAGTCTAAATTAAATAGAATCAGGATAATTCGATACCGGACACGTCCAGAGCCGACAGTTTCGTATATATATATATATACGCGTTATCCCACCGGGCTCTCGTTGGATTCCCGGCGAAAGAAATGGCTACAGGGTCGGATTCTCGCGTGATATTTCGAAAATTAGCCGTCTAATTGAATAGATGTATTCATCGATGAATATGGAAGAGACATTTTTTTTTCCCGCGGCCGAGATATTTTCACCGAGGTACATTAACCGAGTTTTGTTCTACTTTTCTCAAACTTTCCGAGTTTAAAAGAGAAAATAAGCAATCAAGTCTCGTTCTTTAATCATAAAAAGACTTTAGACAAAATTTTAATTTAAAAATCTGGTTATCAAAATAGTACTGAACGCATTACGAAGTCGAAATCAAGAATTATTAATCTGACTTGTTTTAATCAGAGATCTGAAAATTAATCAAGATTTGATTTGATTACCTAACCTATTTTCCGACGTATGCTAAATGATGAAAGCTGCGAATATGAAAAACACTGTTCTCACTTTGGATTTTCTAGAGAAAAATTACAAAATTTATTTTTATCTATTATTATTATCATATTATATGTATGAGAAGAATTTTAACATTTTAACGTGTTGAAGTGCGAAGATTTAAAAACGATCCTGTCTCGAAAAGCATTTATTACTTTTTTTCAAAGTACATTGCGCGCAATATACTCTCTAGAAAACGCGACGCGTCGCCCTTACGTATTCTTTTAGGATTAGAAATGTCTAAAGATCACATTGGGCGTTAGGCGCCAGCAAGTCACGGTACGTCCCTGCACGAAAAGGTCGAATGGACCGCGTAAATGTAGGTGCTGCCCGTCACGATAAACTAAATAGACCGTGCCATAGCCGATCCTCGGGTTTATTGGAGCGCTCTCACCCTCACAGAAAGTGGTCAAGATTTCACTTACCGCTTTGCGGACTTCTCTCTAGGGTACAATGGTTATATACGTGGCTATATACGAGAACACTGACTTGGTCTTTATTGTAATGAAAATTGTCGATTCACGTGAGTTTTCACGCAACGAACAAACATCGATAAAAATAACAAAGCTGTGAATGTATCGCGATTGAAATTCCACAGATCTCTCGCAATTTTTTTCTATTTGTTTGTTTGTTTTTTTTTTTTTTTTTTTTTAATTTGTTTAAGTATCGATTTCAAATTGAGAGAATAGTTCAGGTAACGTCAACAATCGGAATAGAAGATAAAAAATACATTTTATTTATTTTTTTTTTTCCTTTTAGCGTTATAATTAAATAATTTATTCAAAGTGAGAAAGAAAAAGGAAATATAGCAGAACGCGCGCGCGCGCGAGAGAGAGAGAGAGAGAGAGATGTTGACAAGATTAGTTAAGGAATTTGCACCGAATTACAGAGCGGTAGTGAATCCAAGGAGCTAGTCTTCAGCAGTTCGCATAGTGCGTTGTCCCGACCTCCGGTATGTAGATGTATAACTGCACAGCCAGCTGTAAATTAGTGCCCTGACTAATTGGGGCACGAAATAGGATGATCAAATATGGAAAGCTAATCTGGTATTCTCTGCAAGATTTTGGTAAGCCGAGTTTCTGCCGGTGAACGGAAATCTTTGGACGTAAAATATGAATATGTAAGATGCGCAAAAGGGTTCACATCTTTCGCAATGATGTGTATCGTGCTTTTCCTCCTACTATTATTTATTTATGTCGAAATAATAATCGTTATCGCGAGACTCACAGACGTTTTTTCTCTGCAAATCCCATCGTGTGCAATTGTCGACGCCACAGTGCGCAAACGTTCCGAAGAGAAATAATATTCTTTTATTTTCAAGAAATTGCATAATTGCATGTAATTATTTTTAATTTGATTATTTCGAGTGGTAGGGGAGACCGGGGCTAGTTGTGACACGGGGTTAGTTGTCAAACTGCTATTATCTTGCTTACTAAATCTTGGAAAATATTCTTCTTTTTAGTGTAAGTTGCTACTAGTTGTGTTAGTAACGTGTA
>NW_018020729.1:393579-399290 GCF_002006095.1 Pseudomyrmex gracilis
AAATACTCTTTTGTGTAAAGATATATAAGAATAATATTTGTTTTTTCTTAAAGCTAAAGGATGTGACTATTATATAATGTACCTAATATTACATAATATTGCGTACATTTTTTTTTTTTTTACAATCTATTTTGGATGTTACTTTGTGCCCCGGTCTCCCCTACTAATTTCTTAAAAACCAATTCGTTTATGTGTGTGTAAAATCTTATACAATTATAAACATAGAAAAAATGCATTTTTTTCGCGAAATTGACGGTACCGCGAAAGTTATAAACCGACTTGTGGATATAAGGCAGGTCGCTGCAATTGACGTTTTCTTAATAAGGCATCTTAGAGAATTGGCTTTTCTTCTTTAGATTGATATTTTTGCACACTCTGGCGACGTGACGTCTTAAAAGATTAAACGTCGCGACGCAGCTTCGCCGCGAGGTAGTAATCGATAAATCGGTCAGAACGATTTGTACGTTATCCAGCCGCGAGTAATTAATTGTACATACATAATGACTCGCGGGTCGTTCGACTATCGGGCTCCGATGTGTTGTTATTGATAAAGCGCGACGCTTCCAAAGTCGGCGTTTGGGATACACACACGATCTCTCGACCTGTGGTCTCGGAACCTCGAAAAGTTGTATCGTCACGCGAGAAATTACCGCGAACGCGGATTTCCAAAGAAAAAGAAAAGAAAGATATTAAAAGCCCGAACGCGATTGGAAGGATGAGTGGATAACAACGGCGATGGATTAAGGTTGTAGCGAGCGTCTATAAAGCGAGCGTGGGTATATATTTACGGGGCGGGTGCGGAAAAATTTAATACAACCCGTCTATCGCGCGAATAACCGTCTCGTGTTGCATAGAGTGTGTAGCAGACTCTATAATAAGCTATACGAGGAGAGGCACGTGGGAGGAATACCGTATGAGATAATGCAGTTTAACGTTCGCCCGACTCTTACACCCGTGTTCTTAGAAACGAATAATTGCAATTAATAAAAGGTGCCTCTATATATGCATCTTACATTCGTTATGTCAATTAACTGACGCTACACATCGTTCCGAATACGTCTGGCATGTGTTTTTTTTTTTTTTTTTCGTTTTGTATCCTAATTTAATTGTTGATTTTATTCTGACCTCAGAGTACAAAATAAAAGCGCAAAATGGGAACTTTCGAATGATTTAGTAAAAATTTCTATCGATTGCGCTTGGTAAAGTTTGTTTTTCATGCGCAATCACGTGCGCTCGGTATAAATCACTATTGCGGTCTACAATAATAAAATAAATTTTCATTGATTGGAATAAACTGCGGGAACAAAGTATCATGTCTATAGACTAAAGCAATAAAATATTCTTGAACGAACAAAGAGGGAACACATAAAGCGCCACATGTAGATAAAAAATGCTTTTTGTAAGGTGATAAAAAAAAAGATCGTAAAGATCGCAGAAAGAGAGAGAGAGAGAGAGAGAGAGGGAGAGAGAGAGAGAGAGAGAGAGAAAGACCGCTCGATTCTCGGAGGCTGATAATTTACGAACTAGCGTGATCAGGATCACCCTCTCCGCGATTTAGGAACCAATTTCCAAAGTGCGAGGCGTTGCTCCTACTTAGACGTTACTGGCTTTTAGAGGAGGATCGAAACGGCACGATGGAGGATAAGAGGATGGAAGGAGCGTGGAGGAGGGAAATAGCGGTGCTGCCGCGGCGAAGTAACCGTGAAGACGACGATGGAAGCTTCAATTTCAATTTAAATAGTTCTTACCCACGGTCAGTAGTCTTTCGTTTCGACTAATGCGCTTCGCTCTTGCGAACGCGCCGGATACGCATCTACTAACATTCATGTATCGTATCAGTGAAAAAGGATCGAATAAAGAACGAGACAGAGAAAGATAAGAGATAGCTCGACGGATAGACTGTAGAGAGAACTGTTGGCCGAGAACTGCGTGATAAAGATGAGGCGGGGAGGGAGATATGCGAAAAAAGAAAATAAGAGGGCGAGAAGTTGGGAAAAGGATTGGAGAGGAGAGAGGAAAGAGAGAGAGAGTTTCGGTAGTTTCTTGCCCGCGCTGAAATCCAATATTCGGACAGCGAGGAAAGAATCTCGGGATGAGTTCTCCATCTCCACCACTTAGTTCTTAGAAATTTATATCGCTCCGCAATTTATCTCGCGTTACCTCTCTCCTCCCCTTCGCCCACCCCCTCCCCCCCTCCGTTTTCACCCTCGTCACTCTCTCCTCGATCTTGTGCGCGTTTCGTTTCGATACAAATGTAATAAAACGGTCTCGGAAAGGGCAATAAATCAGATCGCGTTAGCTTCAGATGTCGTCGTGAGAATCCTCACAAGCGTTTCCACTATCTTTCTCCGCTTTCCCTCCCCCCTCCCCCCTCTCCCCGTCCAGAGTGAAAGGCTTAAAGAGAAAAAGATCGTGACACATATTTGATCCTCGCTTATTCCGAAAACGCGGAAACAGAGGACGAGACGCGCGCACTTCTTATCCCAACCGGTGAGCGCATTTTCGAGCGAGAGTGAGCGAGGATTCTCTGACAGCATGTTTTGCATGGAAGACCCGCAAGATCTGCGCGAAATCCACGACGATACAAGAATGCACTGAGCAAACTCTTGTTGAAAGATCGAGCGCGCAAAACACGCGAATTGAATTCGCTGAATGCACTTATTTTTTAATGTCGTTTTCTGATTTGTAAGAAAAAAATAAACAAAAAAATTGGCAGATTTTTGTTACGAACACTCGCAATTAATTAGTAATACAATAAAATAATTTGTAGAGAAATATATTGATATTTAATTGTTTATTCTTTTTAAGAACATAATCAACATAATCAATAATTTTATTAAATTATTTATCGCGTTATAAATAAAAACTGATTTAAATAAGCTAAATTAATTTTTCACTTTTTTCGCATTTTTTGTACCAGCAATATATATAGATTTAAAAAAAAAACCAAAAACCAACCACGTGAGCATGTTCTCGAGGCTGATCTTATTTTCTATTTAGCCGCGTGGGATCGCGATAGCGCGCTGGAAGAGAACGGTACAGCGGCGAGATAATAGCGGGGAGTACCGACCGCGAGAGAGCGATCCGGTTGGCAAAAGTGGCGAGGAAGAGGAAGACGGAGGGGGATCACTGTCCCCTTCGCACCAATTAAATCTAATTACTCCAATTCTCGTAAGGGTAACGTCCATCTAATTATCGTTTGACCGAAGCGTGTATTAATGACGGACAGTTCGTGGTCTCTGCGCGTAGGCGTGCTTGTGCGTAGGCGCGAACAGAATACGTAGTGAGTAAGCTTAAAGTGAGATCATACGCTCCACTTTTGATGAAAACATGTTTGCAAAATTGAATAAAATGAAGAAAGCCGTACAACAAATTTAAAAAAAAATATGAAAAATATAAAATGCACACACGGATATTTAATTAATAAACTATTTTTTTAAAATAACGTTCTCAACGATTAAACTGTTTCAGAGTGATAACGTGACTATTTTTGAGAATTGGCAGCAAAATGTACTTACGTTACTAAAAGCTTTCAGATTTTTTTTTTAAATTACATCTGATTCGTTTTCTATGTTCCAACAATAAGTATTCAATTGAGGACAAAATCACACTGGGACGATCCATAAATCGTCCAAACTCGACCGTGGTAAATTCGTGCTTCAGCTCGCGGGTGCACGCGCACCGGACACATTTTAACGAACAAGGAAAGAGAGGAGCGGGCGTAATATCACGGCGCGGTGCGGTGGCCGGGCCAAGCCGCAGGGTCAACGGGGGTTAAATTGCTCCCATAACGAGCTGACCGGCTGCTGCGACGGAGGAGACGGACCTTATGCCCCCTACGCGTAACTCGATGCAAACTTACGGTTATCTCTTAACGGGCATCATCCTCGCGATCGAGATATGTATGTGCTCTCGCAGCGAAGTCGCGTGATGTTTCACGCGTGACGAATTGCCGCTGCTTCTGATACGAATGAATATTTTAACGGCATACGTATCAATCGCGCGCCGTGTGAATGCTCAAGTGGGGAAAAAAGCGAGGGATGTGAAATTTTATCTTCCTTGACATACGTGAACGCGCCGCGCGTATATTCATGTCGTCGGTATGTAAGGCTCGCGGAACGTCAAAATTTCGCCGGCATCAAATATTCCAGCAAAACACCTGTGTCTCCCCCGCCCCCCTCTCCCCAAAAGTGTTGAATGTTGCAACAAAAAAAACCGCGGTCTGCGGCAGGAATGCGGATTGTCGAGATGAAAATATTCGTAATAACGTGTATATGTACATATGTACGTATATATATATATATATATATACACACACACGCGCGCGAATGTACGTGTGTGTGTACAGAAAGAAATATTTTCGCTTTCACGGACACGGAGAATAAAATCATATTTCGAGAGAATAAGATGACGCTTCTCTTTCCGAACGCGCGCGGACGATGTTAAACATACGGGTTCTCTTCATTTGCGCATCAATTAGCGTTTCGTTCCTCGTTCGTCGCGTCGACATAAAAGAAAAGACACGTAATATCAACGGGCATATTCGTAATAACAATCTGCCATCCCTGCTGACCAGCATTAAACACTACGCGATTGGACAGAAATTATAGCCACACCCGCACTTCCAACCTCGCTCGCTCGCCCCTTCGTGTAAATAAGAAATACGTCGTTTGTCATCATTACAGCTTATCTATTATAGCGGCAAATAGAACAGGGTCAAATATAATGCGCGCGTTGCGCGACAGTGTATTTTTCCCAGCCGTATACGCGTATCATTGTCCGAGGAAAAATGCAATGTATTCTCTTCTTCGTGTGCGTCTTCTTGTGTAATCTATGTTTATGTGCACAGCAACGGCAAGATTACATCGGCAAAGCCCTAGAGACCGAAATTAACAGTGAAGAATGATCCAAGCTTTTTGTATACCGAAAGACGTTAATGGTTGCTTCGAGAATTTCTGTTTGTTATTTATTCGCTCTATATTTTGTAACAAACATGTTTGGTAAATGTTTAAAAATGTTTAATCGAGAAAATCTAACGTACATAGCTGCGCTATCTCTTGATTCGATTAAAATCGATTAAAAAATCAAAAGGTCAATTTCGAGAACACAGATAAGATCTTAAGAGTGTAATAAAGAAACAGAGATAATACATGAAATGAGGCGATACGTTTCGAAGTGTTCGTCGGTCGCAATAAGTATAATATAAGAAATGTGGTCGCGAAAAAAGAATACAAAGATTTATAAGTCATAATAATTTTAGTCGCAAAAAGAGCAGTCACGACTGAGAGTAACGATAGCTTATATATTAAGTGTGCGTAGTTTTATTGTTGAATAATGATCAATCATCAAAAAGTGATCAATCTCAGAAAGTGTACTTATACCTTGATGTTCGGAAAATGTGTGTGAAAATCGTCCGGAGGGGTATATACTAAATAAAATAAATTACCATGTAAACGATAGCCTGTAATTATGGAACATCAGAAGTACTCAGTTAAAACCGACGTAAACGACTAAACTCCAGTGAGAGCTCGAAACGTTTCGCCTCATTATCTCTGTTTTGTATAATATATTATTGAGATCTTGTCTGTGCTCGAAATTGATTTTTTTCATTTCGATTTGTTTTTAACTAACATTAAACTGGTCAATAAGAGCCAACGCTGAATGTTCGTGTGAAATGAATACATAAAAATATGTATATATATATATATATA
>NW_018020729.1:399995-425503 GCF_002006095.1 Pseudomyrmex gracilis
CGGATACATTGAGTAAAATGTCTCAGAAAAGATCCCTTAACCCAGCTATAAAGCAGTCTATTTATGTTTTTTCATATTTTCTGTAATAAACAACTTTTTCGAAAAAAAAATTTTTGTCCGGATTTAAGTGGCGGACCCTGTATATAAGCGGCCCAGTGGTCTCGTGAGGGCTGCAAGCGAGAGGTCCCGAGTTCGAATCCACACTGCCGGATTTTTTCGGTCTCTTTCAAGTCGAGTTCATTGATTGGAAAAAATCGAACTGAATCGGGCCTCCAATCAGCTTTGAATTGGTTGCGGGAGATGTGGGAGAAGAATGTAAAGAAATATTTGTAACCCTTGGAAGGGAATCTCTCAATAAAAAAATTCCTTTCCTTTATATATTTATATTTTTTAGTGTAAATTATACACATGAATTTTTGAATTGAAATTTCAATTTGTAAGTTTGTATAGAATTCTGGATTTCCATCTTATATGAGAAAAATGCCCGTTCCCCCTCTCCATCTAATTTAAAAATTTAATAATATTGCGAAAAAAACTTCGGAACCAGGAATCGAACCTGAAATTTCTCTCGCTTTCCGTGCGATCGCCTTTTCAATTTTGATTTGTGTTTACAATATGAGCGTCTTTATCTTTTCTCTTGATTGAAGAATGTTTCCAGACTGTGCATGTTTTTTCACAAATGTTTTGCAATTAAAGTTCTTTAGAGTATTTATTTTCAGACAGTGAGTTAATAAAAACATCGCGTTTTGTCATTGAGATTTTTATTCCAAAAAAAAAAAGGTATATATATATAAGCCGATCAAAATGCAAGAATTGATGAAAGACGTAACGACCTTATCTCGCGCACGAGCATGCGCGAATGTTTCCGAAGTCGATTAATATGCTAATTCGGCTACTTCCGCGAAAGTTAAATGCCCGTCGCGTCGTCAACGGCTTAAAGGGATACTTATACAGGGTCATAGAGATTAGCGATTATAAGCCGGCGGATGGTAGCTAGTTATTAATACTAACTCAAGGCGATCCCCGGCACCTTTGTGAAGGTAACACTTCCCTTTTCAGAATTTCAATATAATTGATAGACTTCCGGCTGTTTCCCAAAGAGATCCAAAGTTACTGATACGTTTCAACGGGATCTAATGTGCTAATTAAATAAAAAATAAAGCGTTCAAAAATTTACGTCGACTTTGCATTTTTATCGCGCAAAAAATTCAAAAAAAAAAAAAAAACGCTCTTATCTATCTTATAAGAACTTGAAAAATTTACAGAGGGCTGAAATTCGAGGCTGAAAAACCCGAGAGAGTCCAACACTTTCTTTTATTTTTTTATCGATTCTTACGAGTAATAAATTTTTGAAATTTGACTTTTAATCGTTAAAAGCCGATAAAAATAATGAACTTTAGTAATTATCACATTGCAATTACAAGAGACTGAATTTTAGCAATTACATTGCGTATCTTCGATATTAGTCTAACATTTATCGTCGAGACGCTGCTCGTTCTCTTCGTTTTTTTTTTTTATTTGTTTTGTTTTTTTTTTCACATTTCAGTCGCGGGTTCTTGAAGAACGGACTCGCTGAAATATTCAAAGAGAGTGCGGTCGACCAAAAAAGGGGAAGGAACACGGCCGAGCTTAACACAACGGAATCGTTACTTAAAGCGCCGCCGCTCGGAAAGGCAAACAAATAATACTCAACTATTCATATCACTTCTCGCCAACTTTACGATATTCTAATTACTGTCGACTGAAACTGAATTCCGCATCACCCCGGGCATGAATATTCTTCTCTCCAACAACCTGCCCGAGCGCAGGCCCTCTCTCCGTCCCGCGCCGTCCACATCCTGCGAGAACCCTCCGTCGGCCTTCCGTCCCCATGCTGCGCGAATCTCCGGCCGAGCCGCGCGCTGCATAAATCACTCCGTCCACGGCCATTACGGACAAAACCAACGTTATCCCCTTTCCTTCGTCCCGACGAGACTTCGAAATATTTTCTGCGCCCCGGATGGGAATACGCGCCGCGGCTCTTACACAACGAGTAAGCCCCATGTATATATACGTACAATATACGGGGGGGTTATCAGTCTACTTGTCGTGCCTCCTAGATTCGTCGTCGGTCCGCGAAATCCGCGAGAAACGAAAAGGAAATCCGAATATACGCGCGCCGTCTTATCGCGCACGCATGTGTATATATGCAAGAATACATTACTTCTCTTCTGCGTTTACCTTCCTCTCGCTTCGAACATCTCCTCCTCGTCGAATATGTCGCGCGCGCGTGTGTGTGTGTGTGTGTAAAGATATACATATGTAATCGTGAATATATCTGAATTCAAATGGACTCGTCGTAATATACACACAAAAGGCACGACCTGCTCCGAAATTTAATTCAATTTTGAGCGCCCGAGATAATATGGAACTAGAGTTAGAGCCCTGGTTGAGAAATTCTCTCTCATGGGAATAGCGCCACATGACTCTATATCTCGGAGACTACCGCCGTGAGTACGCACTCAATGATCACAGATATCCATCAATTGTCACACGAGTCCCCCCGTAATTATTGAAGCGTGCGTACTCCCCCGCTTGTTTCGATTATCTAACTTGTCACCGGCGCGCGCGCACACGACCATTTTAATAACCATTAGCTTATCTTTTTCACCAACCGAACACATTTCCAAACGGAAAGGTGTGCTGAATTTACCGTATATAAACAACAATACAGTATTACGTGTAATTCTTTATAACGGAAACACGCAACGTGTTTATTCTGTCCTTCAATTCTGATTAATCACGCGTCAGAAATTGTGTGTAGTACAATTATATTTAGTTTTTTACACTATCTCGATTTTTTTATTTTTTCTATCCAATTTTCTATTAATTTTAATCTATCTAATGTTTTTTTTAATTTATTTCTCACGTAAATTTCTGATATTATTAATGAATATCACGCGTGTGTGAGAAATTAGATCGGAAAAACGTCGCGTGTCGTAAAAAACGTACTTACCACCGAGTGGAAGAAACGTCGAGAAAAGAAAACGAAAAGCGAACGACCACATAACTCCGAAAGTTTCACGACGATATTAACATGTCCTCAATCTCGAAGACGCGTTCCAGCGCGCGGCTCTTTGATACACTTCGCAAGCCGGGCGTGCCATCGCAAGGCGAATGAAGCACGAGGGGAGGGGGGGGCGGGGGAGGAAGCGTCGTCGAAATTTTCATCCTCCCGAGAGAGATTCGAGCGTATACCGATCGGAAACTATTCCAATTTATTCGCTCGCGATAATTAACGACGCGTACGGTTCTTCCTCGGGTAAGCGCGTTCGCTTAATTCTCGCGCCGGAAGAGAAGCGACCGAATCCGAAAGAGTTCGTCGCGAGAGCGGGCGGCGTCGTCGTCGTTGTCGTGTAAGAGCGTCAACCGGAAATCGACGCGCGTATCTTTCGTATCTGGTGGGATAATCGAAGAACGCGCCATGATGAACGATACGCGTCTCTTCCCGCGGGATCCTGAAACGAAACGAAAGACGAGGGAGAAAGACGGCCTCGAGTTTTCCTTTTATATCCGCGTGTGCGTAACATTCCCTTGGCAAAAAAAAAAAAAAAAACTGACAAGACGACGAGAACAACCCGAGACGCTGAGAGGAAGAGCGAAGGAAGGGCTAAAAAAAAAAAAAAAAAAGAAGAGGGTCACATCGGGACGCGTACGACCTAAGAAGGCACCTTGGTGTAACATAAAATCGCCATTACCCGGCGCGCGGCCGTATGGCGAGTTACGATCCTGCTGCGCGCGAACGTCTTCTTACGCTCTCGACGGTCCTATAAATAAATACGTCGTTCCATCTTACGTACTTCGACGTCCGCCGCGCGTCGTGTATGTGGCAGAAACGAAGCTCTACGGCGCGGAACTCTTGGCGCGGTTCCACGAGAAGACAAAATCCCAGGACGAACGCCAAGCCGTCCGCGGCGCGCGAAAAACGAACGACAATGCGTGCGCTGTCGACTTTCGGTTATCGACACTTCCTGGTCGGCAGGCGCGCCGCGGGGAGAGGAACCAGCCATCACTCGACGATGCGATACTGTCACTCATCCGGCTATCTCCGGCCCTCGGGGTTTTTTTGTTTTTTTTTCTTCTTTTTTTTTTTTTTTTTTCCGAATGTCGAGCGCGCGTGCACGCCACTGCGCGCGCGAATTCATCTTCGTGATAGTGACGTATCTGGTCTTTCTATTTCATTTTCCGCGGATTCAGCTGCCACTCGGTCATCGAAACGACGGAGAATCAGTCCCGCGGTCTTTAATATCCCGAGGACCCTGGATATTCAATTCTCAATCTGCAAATATTTGCGGAATAAGAGTATAGACGGAGAACGGCTGTTGAGATCGCGATGAGTCGAACCTCCTCTCGCGGCGGAACTCTCTTATCGCTAAGCCACTTCTCGGATCATATAGCGCGCTAATACTTTTTCGATCGCAAAGTCTAAATATAATCGCGTTTAAAAACCGCCTGTCGCATAAATACCGTGACCGTGCGTTTTCTTGACGTCAAAGACGTCTTTTTTTTCTTTTTTTTTTTTAGTTGTTTACTCCCTTCACACTTTAATTAACTTATCATTTAATTGATTTCTTCCTCTTTACGACGGCGAACTCTCTTCTTGTTCAGTTAAACGAGTGACTCATTTGTAATCGTACTCTAAGAGCGGGACTTCACGTTCTTAGAAATGGGATGACTCTCTCTTCGAGTTCCCTTCGCGGATCTTAAAAAGAGAGATCTCTCGAGCCAACCGATAGCGTGATGATAGATAAGCGCGGATGTATAAGCGGCCGTAAAATTGATCCTCGGGACAAACGGATTTAATTCGCGTGACGTTAATTGCGCGAAAATGTCTGCGCAATAGTCTCAATTAACCGGAAAATTATTCAAAAACTCGCTGTTTCCTGCCGTTACTATTTACGGATCCGGGCGAGCATTTAAGGAATAATGAGATTTAACACTCCGGCAACAGGAAGGACTCGAGGAGCGCCCGGAAGAAGATTGCACAAAGAGAAAGTTCCGCGAAAACAATTCGTAATATTACAGCCCCGAGGAAATTGCATTAACCAGAGAAATTCTGACGTATGAATTAGTAAAATTACGAAGCAGCCGTTTTGCGGAACATTTAAAGCGCATTCTGTTTTTCGCGAATCCGACATAATCACGGAGACGGAGTCTCTGAACTTCGAGAAACGGAAATGGCGATAATGGAAATTATATACATATATTACGCGAATTGAAAACGAGTTGTTGAAAGATTCCAAAATTATATTCACTTGCGTTTAATTAAATAAATTTACGTACGCGAACAGTTTTTTCTTTTTTGTTTTGTTTTTTTTTTTTGTTAAAGACAAAACACGCGCGCGGAGCAATATCGCGAGATGAAGCGCTGTCGCGCGTCGAACACGGGGGGGAAGAAATTAAGCAACGCTAAACGGTGAGAAACGTTTATGAAGTGCGCTGTGTTGAAAGGGAACGATAAAAATAAAAGATGTACCGTGAGAAACGCGGGGATACACAGAGTCGTTTAGTCGGCGTCGTAAACCATCTCGTATTCGTTCTCCTCTCGCTCTGTGTTTTCCGGACGCAACTTTCGCTCTTTCCATTCTTTAGCCGTAGTATTCGTATTACGCCGATAAACAGGCGCATCTATCCCGCGTCCTGTTCCGGCCGGGGGGTTGCGATATTTTTATTAGTCATCCCGATAAATTAGTTTCGGACAATGCGAAGGGGAATTCTTTCCGTGCTGCGCTCTCTCTCTCTCTCTCTCTCTCTCTCTCTCTCTCTCTCTCTCTCTCTCTCTCTCTCGATTTTTTCCCCCTTTTATTCCGCACACGTTCGAGAATAAAATACAGAAATACAGTGTATCCGTATCGCACACCTCGCACTGTAAATCGCACTGCGATCGTTCGCGTCGACAACGAAGAGCAAAGTCGATTCTCTTTCTCAGCTGGGAAAACGCGCTATTGCCGCTCGGAAAATTTCGCGCGCGCGACTCGGGACTCGTTAAAAGCCCGTCCAACACACACGTACACACGTACAGATAAAGTCGCGCGCGTCCTCACATGTGGATAATAACGCATTCCTATTGTTTTGAATACAGCTTCGAGTTAATACGGTCGCCTTAAGCTAACAAGGTGTTTTTGCAAAACGCGCGCGCGCGCGCTCCCAGTCAAACGATGTGAAAAGCGAAATTCGGTATAAACGAAGAATAAATAAAGGGTATCTCTCGCGCCGAGAGAGAGAGAGTAAAAGCGAGATCTCTCGTATGTATATAGAAATATCGTGACGCCGTTGTGTCACGTGTTGACGCGACGCTTATCCTCCGCTGTTTGCGCAAAGTCCTATAGGCCCACTGGCTGGCGTCCCATTAACGAAGAAATAGGTAAAATCTCTCTCGTAGAGATTTTCCGCTTCCGTGCGGCGCGCGATTAATGGCGCAATGATTCGTTCAAAATGATATTTTCCGCGTATCTTTGACGGGACGAGAAAAAATCCGGCGGATATTTACGAGCGCAAAAGACCAGGTATAAATACTGCATAATTATTACGCTCCGCTGCTTTGGAAAGTTTTGCCCGAGGCAAAAATGCATCAGAAAAATCTGCTGAGAGATTCAGCAATATAATTTTGAATGCAAATTCGTGTATATATATATATATATATGTATGTATATATATATAAATGTACATACATATACAATGATGCGTCGAAGAGTAAAACTCTCTTTCGTGAGTCGAAATATGCGGAGCATTTTGTACACGTATGCGTTGTGTGCGTGTGTGTGTGTGTGTATGTGTGTGTGTGTGAAATACATACAATGTAATGAAATTTACTTTTCGAAAATAAATATTTGTGTGCAAGAAAATTATGTAAAAGCTATCCCGACCGTTTAATGAAAGAATAAAATTCGAGACGAAACATCTCGCGCTTTGGCCTCTCTTTTTGAAATTAATAATTTTTCACTCATTTCATTCATAAACATTTATTAGCTCTCTCATTATTTCTTTTTTTTCAAATTTATCAAAGTATTGTAAATATTCAAAGAGAAGAGAGAGATATCGAATAAAAATTAATCTTTCGCACCATATATAGTTCTGCCTGTATATACACACGTTTGTATAATAAAATCATGTAAACGCAGCTATATTTTTTGTTTAATTAAATGAATACGTTAAAACTGCAGCAATATATATATATGTTCTATGATTTTATTTTTAATAATTTAACGTGTTCGAGTTACGTTTATATTTATAAGCGCGTTGTTTTATTTCGTTCGTGACTGGTTAATATAACCAGATATTAAGCTCAATTAATTGTCTCCAGTGTGCGAGCAAGTGTGTTACATGGAAATTCGGCGTGTGACGCATCGCTCGCTATCTCGATTTGACGAAGATAATGAGTCGGCAACGACGAGGGGGAAAGACGATCATTGGCACATGCCACAGTGTGTGGATACAACTTAACATGTACAGCCGCATGACTCAATGGGAAAGCTCGCACACGAAGTCAACGAACGTCTCGATATTCATAAAGGTCAGAGCAGCTGCGCGAGCTAATTTTCTAGGCGAGCACAAAAGAGGGAGAGAAATCGGCATTCGATCGACGAATAAAAACCGAGCGAAATGTCTTGTTACATTTTGTAAAATATACAATATAAAAGAATTTAATCGCAAATATGTATTGCTCGCATATCAATTAAAGTATTGTTTGTATGTAAATTGAAGCGAGTTTACGCTAGCGATAATTGTACATTAATAACAACGTTTACATTTACAAAATTCGACGCACATTGTATACATTACGCGTATTCGTATAATGCGGCGGTGATGTTGTACAAATCATAATAATTTATAGAGTAAAATTCTAAAATTTATGGCGGCGAGAAATTCTACTCCCTCTCGCGCGCGTTTTCCAGCGATAATGTTACGGATGTAAATATTTTAACTGTTGAACCTGAATAATAATATAACAATCGAATTATTGGAAAATGCTCGAGGCCGCGTATGAAAACTTGACGAACGACAGGAAAAAAAAAGTGTGCTCGATGTGCGAAAAAATAAAATTTATCTTTCAGTAGGTTGTCCAAAGATCAAATTAGGACCAGCCGCAAATAAATAAATCGATAAGGTGAAGTTTTCGCGCGTGTTCGTGCGCGCGTCATTTCTGATACAATATACAAAAAATATACGACCTAATATTTTTTCTCTTCGTTGTATAGATTCAAAAAAAAAAAAAAAAAAAAAAACACGCAAAAAAAAAGAAAACAAAAGGTTTTTATTGCTCCGAAAATTGTTGAATCCAATCGTTCCGAGTATCATTCGTACTCTGTCCGTGTCGATATCGGCGACACAAAATTAAGAGTGATCGGAATGTTTCCGACCAAACAAGAACTTTCACAACTCGCCCGACTAGATTCTAGTAAGTACAGGTGAGCTTTCATTCCGTTAATGGTACCAAACGCCTGCGGCGGCCAAACGGATGCGCGCGCGCGTAAAAGGTCATTGTTGCGATGCAACACGCTGACCTTTAATATCCGGCGTTCTAACGCTCGGTGTAACGGCGATGCAGGATTCCGGTAGAGCCACGTCCTTTCGTGAAATTTAATCAACGTCAAGGAACTCGGTCCTAATCTCAAGATGATCTCGTAATGAATTTATACGCGGCGCAAGCATCTAGTTAACCGTTATTTAAATAAACTCGATAATAACCCGGCTATTAATACAATATAGCACGGTTGTTAAAACTAAAGTTGAATATATTATCTGATACGACGTGCTAAAACCCGAACGAATATAGTATGTCGTGAAATTATTATTTAAAAACACATCCCACGATCCCCGCGCATCACGAGAACGCCGTAGTAGTACCGTAGTAGTAACGTTTGCTACTGACTTAATTTTCTCTTCGCATCGTTTGAAATTTTGTTTTGCAATTTTGCGCGCCGTATATAATCTCGATATTATTTAATCGATGATATTTAACTCGTGATTTAGAACGGTAATTTCTCGACGATATTTCGCGAAGTTTCTTTCGGGAAATACGCGGGTTCTGATCGAGAAAAAAAAGTATTTCTCTCGTGATTTTTATATCGGTGCCGAAGGGAAGGAAAACGAGCCTCTGGGGGAAGGGAGAAGAGATCGGTTGATTAAGCTATCGAACCCAGTTTCTACATCAGTGCGCGCATTAAAAGAATTCTTTAAAGCACGAAACGCCGTAGTGCGCGCGCGCGCGCACACGCTTGTCCCTGTGAATGCAGCGCGGACGACGGTGTAATTAAAATGAATACATATTCCGCACTTAAAGCGGCCCATAAGAAATTGTGAAATAAATTGCTTCCTCGAAGCTAAGAAAGAGAGAGAAAGAGAGAGAAAGAGAATATATATTCTCGCGCTGGAGAAAAAAAATATTAACGCTGCATAATTAGCGCTTCTGCTTATGGAAAACGTGTTGTGCGTCGGCGTTTACAGAACGGTCTTGCATTAATTTTTTCCGGCGAAAAACACACAGAGATCCGAGAACGTAAATTCTCTTTATTTCGAGCGATCCTATCGATACGTAGGTGCGGGCGACGAAAAAAAAAAAAAAGAAAAAAAACGCGCGTGCGATGTACATCTCCGCAATTACATGCTACCGTTCCGAGTTCCAGTTATAGCAGGTGAACTAGTTTTTTTTTTTTTTTTTTATACGAACTGCTCGGGAAAAAAAACGATTATTATAGAGAGGTGTAACGTGTAGCGTGTACGTGTGTGTGTGGTCGTAGAAAATTTTGATGCGGATCACTGAAGTGCGATATAATGCGGCGGTTCATGGTCAAGTAATTTGCCATTTGAGTTGCGTGCGCTAAATAGCGTGGCCTTTCGGCTCGTTGACACGCATCGGTTCTTGCGGCACGTGATAAAGAGCGACGGTGGCGGCGGCGGCGATGACGACGGCGGCGGCGGCGGCGGCGGTTGCATTTTGCGTTTTCCACAGGTCGAGATAATCTTGCTGGCTGGATGGTCGATTATGTAAATACGCGCTCCGCCATTTTGTGCCTTAAGTCGAGCAATCGCGAAATGGATGTGCGCGCGAGAAACTCGTTCATTACGCCGCGGCTGCTCCAGTTACACCGACCGAACGCAAAGTCAATGTAACTCGAATTAATACACACAGAGCTGTCCGAACGAACAGTTTCAATCTCTCGCGCCCGGCCACTGTAATTACGCGAGAACTGTTTATTAATAATGTATCTGCCCCAACGATTTGCTGCGCGCACGAGTTGTAATTTCCTCACAATATTGCTAATTTTAACAGAGAGAGAGAAAGAGAGAGAAAGAGAGAGAGAGAGAGAATGTTATATATCGTTATGTAGTAAAATACTGTGGCTGCCGCGCTATCGTCGAGTTCGCGCGTACGAAAATATTTTGTCGGTCGTGACGTGTCTACGACACATTTTTTTTTCAGCCGGAATTGTCGCAATTGCGGAACAGATTAGTCGAATTGCCCAAACTTAATCCACGATAGTGGAAACAGTCCACGCGTGGACGGATAAAATGTCGGTATAAAACTAAAGTCCTTACAGTCGGTTCTACCATAACTCGTTTAACCATCCACTCTGTCTACTAAAAAAAAAATAAAATACACACGTATAAAAAGTTTATATCATATGATCTAGCGACTTTCTCTAATTCCGTTTTTCTTTCAATGAATTTCGATAGTTCCGACGGCAACGTACATACGTGATTCGCATGACTCCGAATCGCGCGTGTCGGGCCGAATTGTTCGAAAGATCTCCGCAAAGTAAAAAAACTTATCGGTTACGTCACGGAAACGCGCCGTATCGCTTTAGTCACTCCGTCGTTTAACGTCGAATGAATATGGGGGAGTTGTCCGTCGAATGGAGGGCACGACGGCGCGATGAGTCAAAGTTGTCGACCGCGACCCCGGGACTGTATCACCCCCAGAAGACCGTTTTTATTTTCGTACATATATAAAGGTGCCTACGCGTACGTGTATAATATTTATGATAGCGTGCGCACGGCTTTAATGAAGTACGGACGGACAGCCGGTCGGCTGAGTCACAATGGTGAAGCACACATTCTGCGTCGAGCAGCATTACGGGGAGCGGAGCTCGACGAGCCCTCCAGGGAATATCCCTGGAGAACCCCTTCCGCGAAAGAGGCCCTTCTATTCTGTCTCTCCTCCTCCTCCTTCTCCTCCTCCTCCTCGTCGTCGTCGTCAGGCTCGTAAACAGATCCATAGACGTAATTAAATGCGAGTAAAGACCGCCTATCAGCCAGGTGGAAATTACCTTTCGCGCCTAATTTCTCTCTCCGTTCGGCGCAGTCACTTGCGTCATTCACTCGCTGCTGCAACGCGATATTTAATTTGCGTGCGGTGTGTGATAATAAACAAGATTCCACGAAGCCGAATAAAAGATTGAAAGAAAAAACAGAAAAAAACGCGAGAATGAAGAAAAGTGATGGATCGCGAAGCGAGCGAGTCGTAACTGCGCGGCGATTGCGATTAAAAAAAAAAACGCGTGACGCACACGAGAGATTTCTGCTTTCAGGTCTCAGCGATAAACACACACCGTCTCTCGATTATTTGTCGAATAATCGCGTCGCAGTGTAAAATCGCGCGGTTGCGCCCGCGCGCGGCAGATGGAGAATCGCGTTTTATTACTCTCTCGATATATGTGTTTTTAACTCTGTTTATTTTCTATCCGCATCTCTTTTGTGTGCTACCGTTATTACCGTTTAATTGCTTTGTTCCAAAATTCACGCATCAATTATCCGCGACTCCGATGCACGGCGTTTTAATAATTCAGCAAAGTCCGCTTTCGCGGATCGTAATATCCGACGCGATTACCCGGGGGCATTTAAAAACTGTTGAGCCTTGTTGTATTTACGAGATACGTATATGTGTCACTTTGTAGGTATTACCGTGCGATCGAACGAAAATTATTCGGATGACCGGTAATAAAACGCATTTTTTTTCCTTCTCCTTTGTTTCGGTTTCGCGCACTGAACCCGAGATCGGCTGCAATGCGCGATCACGCGTCGCAAAGTGTCTCTCTCTCTCTCTCTCTTTCTCTTTATATGTGTATCAATAAAGATGTAATCTCTCATTGATACACGTACGCGGTTGTTTCGCTTTCGTTTGTTTCTTCGGTCATTTTTCAACGCCAACGCGAGCCACGTCGCTTGCGTTGTGACGCTAAATCAACAGCACAGATCGAAAGAGAGAGAGAGAGAGAGAGAGAGAAAGAGAGAAAGAGGACAAGAAGGAAAAATATAGCCGTCGTGACTACACCACGGGCTTCTGCAAATATATTTCCAACTAAGATTGAAAGTGGGTCGATAAGGGTTTTACGTCATCGGAGAGTCTCGAAAGGGAGACGAGCGAGAAATGACGAGATAGAGAGAAAATAGAAAGCCAGCGTAGTGAAAGAGATGGTGATCCGGAGAAGCGGGCGAACCGAAGCAAGAGAAAGAGCGAAAGAGACAGACGGTGAAAAAGACACTTCCTACGAACGGTACTTAAGGCGACAATGCTCGCACCGATTACAAATTTTACGGTGCACTCCGTGGCGTGCCTTCGCGTTCAGATTAAAGAGAGCTCTCGAAAGGAGGAAAACGATTTCCCCGGGACAGAATCGTTACCGCTGCGAAGGAAGACCTGTGAGAGGAAGCGAATCGAGGAAGGAAGGAATGGTACTCTGCATAACCAGCGAGAAGAAAGCGACTCGTATTCGAGTGGAAACAGACGAGAGAGAGAGAGAGAGAGAAAAAACAAATTTTTTAAATAAGCGACAATTAATACAAGTGGAGATCAAGTGGGCGATATTCTGCTCGCGCGTTTGGACAAACGTTGAGGAAACAACCGGAGATCGGTAATGGAATGGCGAATCTCAGCGAACTGTAACCATAGCCTTTCGCCCTTTCGCGGTGGCCGGCGGTTTGCCTGTCCCCTTGGAGACGAGCCAAAATAGGAATTGGCTATTGACCAAGGCAATGGTGCCTGAATTACCACGGGCCGCGCGCACCGTGCCGCCAGGAGACCTCCGCTCTCTCTCTCTCTCTCTCCCTCTCTCTCTCTCTCGACCCTTGTTACGTGTCCTGTATTCGATTATCTTGTGTCATGCTTTATTACGGACTTAATGTCGCGACGCTGTCGCATCTGCGGCGATTGCATCGCCGCGATAATCGTCATCGCGTACTCGCTCCTGTCAGTCAGTCGGCGCAAATTCACGAGGACAAAGCTGTATAATTCTGTGAAGCCGATCGTCGGTCTACCGCCGTATATCGGGAAGCGCGCGAGAAATTGCGTTTCGCCGCAATGCGCCGTCTTTCATCTAATTTTAATACCAGATTTTCTTGGAAAATTTTTAAGTCGATTTTTCTACGAAGGGAAATATCAAAGTATCAGCTGTGTTTCTGAATAATTACTAATTGAATACCGGGAGCCGAGGCTCTCTCGCCGGTATTGAGCCGGGGGAAAGAAGGGGAAAATGTGTAACATGCCCGTAATCTTCAATCAATTTCAAGCGGAGTTCGCTTCAAGAAAATTTTAATTTGAGGCTTACTCAAATCAATAACTTAATTAATGACTCTTCTTCGACATTTTTATCAGAGGTTTCGCGTTGTTAAAGATTCAGATCAGTGTGAACTGACACAAGCGCGCGCGCGCGTTTTATTTCTCACAAAGTTTGGAATTAATTTAGAAAAAAGATATGAGATATGAGAGATTTCTTAGAAAATAATCGTATTTCGTTGTTCTAATGACGCATTCGGAAACTAATCATAGAACAACAGGGACAACAACAAGGGGCGTTGTCCGTTGAATAAGCGTGGAAACGCTGACAAATCCGAAGGGGAAAGGGAGCGCAAAAGCGTTGGCAGCTCGAGGAACGACGAGGAAAAAGAGAAGAGAGCGACGAAAGAAAAATAGAAGTGACGACAACGGCGAGCGAATTCCTTTGGGCGTGAGCGAAACGCCCGCGAGAAACCCCACCTTTCGGCGTTCCCTCCTTTCTTTGTATATTCGAAGGATTTCCACTAATGAAATAATTAAAATTACAAAGCTCCGCTCGGAACGACGACGACGACGACGGCGACGAAGACTACGACGACGACGATAACGACAAGGACGACGAATGATCGTGTGCGCTCGGAACCTCCGTATTCTATGTCCTCTTTCGTTTCCGTCACCTTTACGTAGAAGGTCGTCTTTACACCCATTCCTTCGCCCGCGGGGAACCGGTAACGGTTCAACGGGAATCAATGAAAATTCCCGACGGAGCAGCTTTGAAATTCCATTAGAAAATCAAAGACGTCTCTCGTCTTCTCTCCGACTGTTGTTTCGTTTATCGCTCGTCTTGTGAATTTGTACTCCTCGCTCTTTCGTTTTAGTCGGAGTGCGAATATATTTCAATCGGATGTGCGAATGCACGACTTACGATTGTGTGTGTGTGTGTGTGTGTGTGTGTGTGTGTGTGTGTGTGTGTGTGTATCTCACAATCTTTTCACGACTCATCTATTTTCCAAGAGAGAGAAAGATCGTTAACTTAAAATATCCAAATCTATTATGCGAAAAGCAATAAGGTTGGAAATGGATTGACTTGGTGTGTTGAATAATTCACAGCGCGCGAAGATATATATATATAATTCGTTGACTTTAATAATGTAAGAATATCTCACACAGAACAACATTTTACACAAATCCTCAATAAAAACTGTTTATTAAACGTTGCGTAAAATTATGAACGAATCGATTAGACGTCTAATAGATTTTCCGTTTCCGCGCGTTACAGGTGTGAAGTAAATTCCCAGTCCTCAAAGTACACTCTCGAAAGCGAACCGTGTAAATTGCAGATCTCTTTTCGTTTGTTCGGAAAACTTTTTCTCTCAACTCTTCTCTCTCAATGTCCCGTCCGTTTGTCCGCAAAGACGGTGCGAATCCAGCGACACGAGAATCTAAAACGCACGATAATCTAAAAAAAAAAAACGCGCGCACGCGTAACACAATCCGTGTTCAAACACCCGCAGGATCACCGGTATCGAGTTACTCGCTTTAGATGGGCGTTATTTGAGACAACCACCTGGGGCACGTATATACACATCGGAATACACCCGGACGTGAAACTTCAGGATACACGACGGAAGAGCCACTTCACGTGGACGGAGTATCGGGGACCCTATGTATTTGTCGGTCCTTATTTCGCTCGGCCCCGACACAATCGGCGACAACACCCGCGGAAGAAGACGATCGCAAATGTATCGCGCACGTGTCGCTTTCGAGAGAAACGATATAAAGCGCTGTCCGCGGGATATTTTTGTCCGCAAAAATATTATGAACGTTTAATCATCTCGCGCATAAAACGTGTTATGTATCAATCCGCCCGGTTTGTCTCGCCACTAATATCCCTTTGTTACGCGGACACGAGAATGTAACGGGAAAACAAAGAAATCTAGGTCACGGAGGCTGAATGCGCGAAAGACGCATTAAAATTTCATGACACAAATATGCAAAAATACCGGACTTTGTTCCCGACCTGCTGCCGCCTTTTATATGTTTGTGACTTTTGTCGCAGCGACAACTCGAATCTTACTGCAGTTCTCAACTATTTTAGCCACCGTAATATTCATGTTCTAAATCACTGACTTTGCGAAGGGTATCTATTATATAGAGGAATAATTTAGAGATAAATTACTCTTTCTCTCTCTCTCTCTCTCTCTCTCTCTCTCTCTACTTGTTTGCGTGCCGCAGAAGAAGTCGGAGTTAAGCGGGATAACTTTACGAGATAAAAGTTATAAGTTAAATTTCTGCTCTTATAAAATTAATTAACAAATGTTTCGCGCGCGTCCTCACGTTATCGCTCCCCGATATAATTGTCTGTATCCTCCGATTGTGTTCTGTATAGACTTGAGTTTTCTCTCGATTCTCCACGACAATTTTTGTGTATTCACAACAACGCTTCTTCGGAAGATTTTGGTTTTTCCGAGTCTTTTATTGACTGTCAAAACTGTTTGGGCAAAAGTCGGGCCGTACGTGTACGTGTACGTCCTCCGTTAAGCGAGTCAGACGTTTCGTTCTTGGAAAGCGTGCTATCAAATCATAACCAAATAGCTAGGTAACGAGATACAAACAGCGCGCGTTCGTCGTAGGGCGAGCGAGAAGGAAATATCAGAGTGAGAGGTAAAGGATGAGGAGAAACAGAAACGGACAAGGTTGATACGCGATGCAGTGGCGGAACAGGAGAAGGAATACTCTCTCGCACAGTGATCGCGCATACACGCGCGTTGGTTCTCGTATATTATATCCACTTTTTCAAACTACAAGTGACGGAAAGTGGAACGCGCGAAGTAATTGAAGAATATAAAAATGTCTTTCTATATATATAACTTCGGAATCGCACTTACATTTTTTCTACGATATAAATGTCAAATTTTTGCGTTCAAGATGAAGATACGCGGACAATTACAATTATTTCAAGTATCGCAGATGGCTAAATAAAATTGTTTTTACGAGATTGTTATCTTTTTATACGCACTGTTTCTCTCTGTGAAAATTCCGATAAAAAGCAACAAACAATTGCGCAGCTCACGTTAATGCGCAGTTATCCCGCGAACGGGAAAAGAACGGGGAAAAAAAATAACAGGCGGTGAACTTTCGTATTGATAAAAAAATTAAAAAAAAAAGAAATGCTCCTCGCGGCGGAATATTTACGGCGCGTTGTTTGATGAGTGCGCGCGTGCAGGTAGGAGTCTGCGCGAAAAATGTCTGAACGCGACGAATGTAAAAAGATTAAATTCTCCGCGACAGACCGTGACGTGGTGGGGAAGTGTTTCAGCTATCTCGTCGTACGTCGCTTCTTGGCCCCGGGCGAGACCGTGCCGCTATACCTTTTCCAACGTTCGGCTTTTCCGTCCCGAAGAATGGGGTTTTAAGTCACGCGACTCTCTCTCTCTCTCTCTTGTCTCTTCCGACCACACTTCGTTTCTTTTCGCGACTGTAAATTCCTCGATGTCGGGTTAAAAGAGGCCAAAAACTGTTGACGGCTACGGTTTCCGCCTCTGCGCTGTGTACTTGAACGGAAACGCTTCCGGAGATCTTCTTTTCCCGACTGATGCCAGCAGGCCGATTGATACACGAACTCTCGACGACAACACACACTCTATTACCGATACCGAGTATCACACCGAGTCGCTTTTCACTCACCGCGTGATATCGTATCGTTGCCGAAACGGGCTTCTTCCACTTCACGTGTGTAATTTAATCGCCGTAAAAATCGCGCGCCGCTAAACTAAACTTTGTTCGAGCGCGCTTCTCAGAACGTCGCTCGACGCCATTATACCGGTGCGCTATGGTTGTTTTTCTTTTTTTTTTTTTTTTTGTTTGTTATTGCAAAACCGTTTGTAACTGAAAGCCAGCGTGTGTAACCGAAGAAGACCAACGGTATTTAAATTTCTCTCTTTAGCATAACGTCAGATGGAATTACTTCGCCTGTCAGGAGTAACTTTGCAACATGGTGAGAAGAAAAAAATATTTCACAGGATCAGTTGACTGAGAACGAAATTGGCCAACTTTAATAGAAACAATGTTAACAACAACAGCGAGCAAAATGCTTCGTTGTAGTTTAAATTTGTAATGAAGTATATTCACTAAACTAGGAGCAGCTTTCGCGAAACTGCTTGTTTATTAACTATTTTCATAAATGCTAGATATCTTCCAAATAATTTCTTAATACGGTGGAAACGTAACAAAGTACGCAAAGTACGCAAAACACGTCAACGTTTGCAACTTTAATTACTCCGTGTAAATATTTGTTGAATTTTCAACTTTTGAAATTTTGTTCTAAAATCTTTGGTTAGAAAATAATAAGCAAATGATTAGCAAAAATAATCAACACAATCTGTGTACAACATCTGTGTGTGACTCTTACTTTTTGAATTAAAAATAATAACTTTACAATAGCACCAAATGCAAAATGATAAGATTTTGAGAAGAATAAAATTGACAAATTTAGCAGTTTTCGGATAAAATGAGATTAGAATATAAATTCTCGATGTTTTGTTGCTGAGACATTTACTTTATTTTATTTTATTTTATTTTATTTTATTTTTTTTTTGCTTATTTTTGTTGCGTCGACGAAAACGAGATGGAAGATGAAAGATTGTCGGCGACGATCAACGCGAATTACACGGGGATATTCGGTGACAGCGTGTATATAACACACGCACGATTTTGTAACACGGGGTGATGCGCAACCAAGCTACTTAATGCGACGCGCGTTCGGAATGAAGATTCCCTAAGAAAGAGGCTCCAACGAGCGTGACTAATGCGGAGATATACGTAAACGTATCTCGGCGCGGATGCAAGGAGGCGAAAGAAGCGGGGAAAAAAAAAAAAAAAACGAGGACAACTTACCCCCGCGGCTGCTGACTCCCTCGACGAGGTCCTTACTTCCGGCGAACGGGGATGTACTCGGTGGATGGAAGGATGAGCGGAGGCACGTTGAGAAAGAACGGCAGAGAAGGAAGGAGAGGGCAGAAGGATGGAAGATCCGCTATATCCGCCGACAAATACGTCGCGTTCGTCTTCGCTGAAAAAGAAACGAGAATAATAGGCGCGCTGGGAACGGGAAGAGGGGAAAAAACAAAAAATATATATAAAAAGAGGGAGCGACTGGATGAACGCGCGTGACGCGTTTTAACATTTTGACTCGTACATCGTCGCGCATTTGCGACGAGAAATCTGATTCTGTGATGTCGAGAATCAGATAAGAATGATAAATTTGTATTTATATATTTTAGAAAAATATCTCCAGAGATATATTTTCAGTGAGATATATATATCTTTGCCTTGACCTATATCTGTAATCATACTTGTGCATATATTTTTATAATCATTTTATTATAAAAATATAAAAGTTTTTTATAAAATAATATATAACTTACTGAGACAGAGTATTTATATGTGTAATTACCTTATCACACATATATAAAACACTATTATACATTAGATAAAAACGAAAAAAAATAAAAAATATACATAATCAATTATAGCTCAAGTAATCACTTTTTTAATTAATATATCGATAATTAGATATGTGATAAATATATCGTTTACGATGTATTCTCGAACAACACATCTTAACATAATTAACAAACGCAATTAAAATTTCAATAAAGCGTTCTGATCGAAAATTGATATTGCTCGAAATGGCGTCAAATATAAAAGTCGAAACGTTTTGTACCTTGAGCGGTAAAAATATACGGTATCAGTCTCAATAATCCTTTTAATGCGCAGTTTGTTATGAAGTTCGATAAATCAGCGAAATATTCGTTGCGTATTTGGCCAAAAATATTCACTTTTTTTTATCGATCGCGACGGATAAACAGAATAACCGCGAGAAACGACAAACTCGCGAACAATTCGCGCGTACTGTTAAGTTAGTCGATATCGCCATCTTTGAACTAGCGACTGAACGCGAAAGTCATCCAACGGTCACCTCAATATCGATTGTCGCGCGACTCGATTACAGTTTGCACAGTTATCGACCTATCGTACGTACAAATTTCTATATTTTTGCAAAGAAAAGCGTGAGAGCGGCCAGGCCCATATAAGAGAATGTGTAATCATTTTTCCGATCCGTAAACTAGCGCATGTCCACGGGTGATGCACATTGGAACTACGCAGCCATGTCCACGAGCGACATGTCGGTGCGCTATGTCCACAGCGTGCGGTTCTATTCTGTGCTATGTGCACGAGTTTAAATGATTACCTTCTTCAAGTGTATGAGAGTATATTCGCGAGCGTGGATTTGATTTTTTTTGTAATTTAAAATGACCGGTCTCGCGATGAGAAGATGAGAAAGGAAAACAAAAAAGGATAAGAAAAAACATTGCAACTTTTTACACAACATAAATGTGATGTACAAGAAAAGATGTGACAGTCAAGAAAAGAATATTATTTTAGCGAGCAGCATCAGAATTCGTGGAGTGTATCATCTCCTTTTACATCATCATTTGCAGCTCTTTGCTTAATAAATTTTATTTTATTTTCTTAAAAACACTACATATATACGTATAGATACAAAATACACAACAAAAAACATTTTACATTGATTATTCGATTACGAAAAGGTACAATTTTATCGCGAGAATATTTTTTGCGAATGTTAGTATTTAAGTACTTCTTTTTCGGTCGGTCACGACGATAAAACACAACAACTCGGAATCGCGATAAAATAATTATATCTTTTCGTAATCGAATAATCAATGTAATAAAAATATGTTACACGAAAAAGTAATATTCTCAACTATGTGAAAAAAGAAAGAACTAAGAATTAAATTTTAATACGAAAGAATGTGAAAAATAAGCGTGTTATGTCCAACGACTGAAGTATTTTTGCAACCGGAGAGTGTTTTTGTTGTTTTGACGCTCGGGAAACCATTCAAACCCTTGCTCCGCAACTGTGGGCCCGCGACGCGAATAAAATTCTAAAAGCGCATAGTGGGGGGATGTGTGCGCGCAATGGAAAACTCTACTCAATAGCGCAGCGCGTAATCTCAGATCTCGTCGATCTCTCGAGAGTGACGAACGTGTTGTCGGGTTGATTCGCAATTTTCTTTTTTTCGTCGTAACAAGTTTTCGTACGCAATTTTGTTCACAAGTGAATTTCTTTCCTCGTCAATTCTTTTATTTTCGTTATTGTAAATCTACCGCGTGTATCGCGATTAAATATTTCGCGAATATAAATTATTAGTCTTTCGCTTCGTCATTTCTTTATTTTGTAAAATAATATTCTAATACATAAAGAGATATATCGATTCACCTCTGACGACACAATCATTTCTTTCTTACATATTGTATATAACATATATTGAAATATATACTTTTTATTTCAATTTCATCAGAAGAATTTTACAATACGGTTTTAATATTTTACACATTAGAGAGTTTCGTTAATATTCTCTATTAAGAGAACCGCGGTTAATTTATAACTTTTTATCCATTTTCGAATTCTTCTCTCCGACAGTTTGGGTGCAAGCGGTACCATTGTCATCTTAACTGTCATTGAGAAGAGTTCGGACGTGAATAAACGTATAGATTTTTTTAATATTCGGTACTTCTTGTTGACTCGATTTTAAAGAGTCTGGTTGTTGTTGTAAAATTCTCTGTAAAATTCAAATAAAAAATATATTTCCACATATCATGCTATAACGTACATATAACAAAGAAATGTGAGTTACGTGCAATCGTAATACATCGCTTTATACATTTAAGATACTTTATTTTACAAAAAAACAAATCTCGAAACAGCAAGGTGATAGTTTGATATACGTGAAATTTTTCATCGTGAAGTAACGTCTAATATAAAAAGCAACTTTTATAAAAATTACGAAAGAAATTCACTTAATTGCGCGTGTGAAAGTGATCAAGTGCCAAAGAAGACAATCCGGACAATATTCCTGTGAACTTTTGGTAACGCTGATGATGGTATTCCTGACGGCGGTGTTTGCGGTACCGGAGGACCCGGTTCAGGCAATAAAATGCTGGCACGAAGGTATACTTTTGTTTTTATATAAAATATTATACTACATTAATATTATATACTACATGTAAAAGTATTAAAGTATATCTAATTTTTTTCACAAATTCTGAATCTAACGATAGAATTTTATTTTGTTACAGAGTGTCGTCGCAGTAAGTGGCCAGCGCACGTGAGTTGATCTTTAAAGTAGGTGATGGGATATTTTATCAAATCAGTGCGATACGTGGTTTTTGCATATTTATCTTGAAACGTCGAGAAAAAACAAATACTTGAAAAATAAAATTATAGTTTTCGCGCTTTATTTATATATTTAAATCTAATTTACTCATAGAAAATAAAGTATAACAGAGAATAATATAGAATACTTTTGAGATATTCTATTACATTGATCAAAAACGTATATTAAGATATATAGATTGCTAAAAGACATACTGATTATTCTTTTCAAAAACATCGAGATTGGTTCATATAATGATTATTTTATACCAGGTTTTTCTCGATGATTTATCATTTACATTTAACAAATTGCGAACATTTAGTTCGCTTTACGTCGAAATCGACGCCCTAGACCTCGCAAGTGCGAGAAAATCACGCGATCGCGGTCGTGTACGCGGTTTTAAATTTCGCGAATTTTTTTAATTTAAAACTTCTGCAATTTTTCTCAATTTTTGTTGTTTATTAATATCGAGTACATTTTAGAGAATACATTTTGCGTGAGAATTTTACGACAAAGTTAGAAATTTTAGAGACATACTATCGAAAAGTATATCGGGAAAGACTAAAATTAACAGACGTTTATTTAATTTTAACGACTTAGCGTTACTATTACCGCGAGTTTTAATTTTGATTATTGGAATACACGCGATTATTAACTATTATTGATAGAATCCATCTCGCGAAAGAAAATAAAGTACGCGTACGAAAAGTTTTACGTAAGAATTTTGATTACGCGTTTAATTTCAATTAAATTTCGAATGTGTGTTAATATGTCGAATGTTTTACTATGTTTTTGACGTTTGCTTTCTCGATTTGTTCCGTTTTCGATAAACGATTTTTGCAAGAAAGTTGCGAATTAATGCTTCGTTTGAGTAACGGAGCAAGATACTTTGCTGTGCTAAGAGGAGTGACTCTCGCAAAAGTTGCGAGACTGTATTCGCAGAGAATCTGCGGAGCAATTTGTTTTGCGTATAAAGTACGCAAATATCATTATTATAATTAAAACCGCAATTTTGTTCCGTACTAACAAAACAATTAGTATCAAAACTTTGATTTTCAATAATAAGTTTTATGCAAAATCTGCGCGACGTATTATTTCAAACCATTTAAAAAATTTTAAAACTTTCGTGCTTTTTAATCACTTATTTTGGTTACATATTATTTCTTTTTCGTTAAAAAAATATTTTTTTTTTTATATACTACCTATCCTATATCCTTCCTATACCGAAAAAAAGAAAAAAAAGAAAAAAAAATATTTAACAGTAAGATTCCCTCAATTTATTCTTCTTTCCTTCTCATTTACCCTACACATTTACCCTCTTTAAACATATTTTTATATTTAAACATAAAGTATAGAGTCGCGATAAAAGTCTATTCTGTTCATTTCAACTCTTCACTTGATTTTTATTATGATATATTCTATCTTTCATTTATATTCTGTTCATTTATATTTTTTACTTCATTTTTATTAACATATATTCTATCTTTTAAAATTTATTATCATATATTCTATCTTTTAAAATAACGGTATTTTTCGCGTTCTTCGGAGATTTTGCCTTAATTCTTATTTAGTAATTTTTTTAAAAGTAAAAGTAGTGTTATTCGCGGTTTTCGCGACACATTACAGCAACGGGGCCACCGGTAAGGTTAAACGTGGTCTCGCGTCGTGGGACTACAATCATCTCGTCGTGGGCGCGCATTCGTCGCATCGTGCAACAGTAAAGGTAGGTTCCTGATTGCTACGTGGAACAGGAGTTGAAGATACATCGATGGACGGCGAGGGACTACGCGCAACGGTACGTTGTATTTTTTTTAATAATTTATTCTTCTCACATAATAAGCAATTTACTTTTAGAAAGATTGCTTTTATATATTTATATATATATTATCTTTAAATTTTTCGTATAATTTACACAAGCAAATTACAGTTCTTACATGCCTTAGAAATTTTAAATATAGTAAGTTAAAGTATACTAAAAGTATACTAAAACAGGTTTTTTTTATAATATACTAGAAAAAAAATCCTTCATATATGGACATATTCTGTATCTGATGATGCTCAATTAAATACAATCATATATGAGATCTTCTTAATCTCATGCAAAATTATTATGCCTAGATATAGAATTTGAGCATATATAAATGATTGTTTTCCGGAAAAATAATAATTAAGAATCAAATAATCTATTATCTTCTATATCTTTACAATGAAAATGTTTGAGAGAAGAATAAATTATTCCGCATGAGTAGTAATCGCACTGATTTTCCAATATACTCGTATATCTTTTTTGATGAAATTTTCATATATTTATATATTGTGTGATTTAAAACAATATTGTAATATTTCTTCTATATATGTGCTGTTTTTATTTTTATTTTCTTCTTTTTTTATCTATAATTTCTACATTCACTTTCATATTTCTATATCAATTTCTCTTAAAGTACTGATATAGAATCTTTTTTTTAAAGACTTATATTCTTTATATCTTTTTTCTACATTCCCTTTTATATTTCTATATCAATTTCTCTTAAAGAACCGATATAGAATCTTTTTTTGGAGACTTATGTTCTTTATATTTATTCTCTACATTTTTATTCTTTTCTATTTTATCTTTGCAAAAATATATATTTGAAATATATATATTGAAATATATATTTTTCTATCTCTACTATAGAATATTAATATTTCTATCTCTTCTAATTATACATGATGGACTTTATCGGGTGGGTACAATTCTTCTTTCAATCATAAAATCTAAAACAAAACTCGGACGTGAAACTAAAATATATTTGAAATAATAATACTTTTCAATTTTAAAACAACTGCCCCTCGCGTAAATTATTTAATTAGATTTTAAAACTTTCCACAAAGTAGGTAGGTAAATAGCTATCTGTGTTGGCAGGGATGCGTATCTACAAGCGCTTATAGAAAATAAATTAGGCCGGATAAGTAGGAAATATGTTAGATCAGAGGTAGATAGGTAGGAGAAATAAAAATGTACAATTAGGATCAAGGCTGTCATGCAGCCTTAATCTTAATTAATAAGGCTAGTAACGTTTAAGATATGTCAGATGTTTAAGATAGGTAGGTAGGATTATATATACTATGTATATTGTGTATTATATTGTATGTTATGTGTAATGTACGTAAACTATTGTATTCTATTATAATATATAAAAAATTGTAAAATGAAACTTGAAAATTGAGAAACTACTGTGATAAAGAATTGTAATAAAGCAGAGTAATAGATATCTTTCTTGGAATTGCAACTTTTCAAATATATATATTTGTGTACCGGTAAAACACCTTTGTGTAATATACATGTTTTTTTGTGTATTTTGTATCTATACGTACATATGTAGTGTTTTTAAGAAAATAAAATAAAATTTATTAAGCGAAGAGCTGCAAATGATGATGTAAAAGAAGATGATACACTCCACGAATTCTGATGCTGCTCGCTAAAATAATATTCTTTTCTTGACTGTCACATCTTTTCTTGTATATCACATTTATGTTGTGTAAAAAGTTGCAATGTTTTTTTCTTATCCTTTTTTGTTTTCCTTTCTCATCTTCTCATCACGAGACCGGTCATTTTAAATTACAAAAAAAATCAAATCCACGCTCGCGAATATACTTTCATACACTTGAAGAAGGTAATCATTTAAACTCGTGCACATAGCACAGAATAGAACCGCACGCTGTGGACATAGCGCACCGACATGTCGCTCGTG
>NW_018020730.1:0-2045 GCF_002006095.1 Pseudomyrmex gracilis
CAAGGTCAAGGACACATTTGAAACTTTTTTTACTATTTTTCTGTTATTAAGCACATCAATTTCACCTTAAAACTATCAAATAGTTTGTGTTCGTTGGGTGGTCAAAATATCGACCAACCCCGTCCTCTAAAGGTTAAAAAGTGGTCGATTTTTGCCCCCAGTGTGGCAAGTAAAATTCGAGTGATCTTTTATAGAGTTTTGGTCGTAGAATCACATAGCGTATTTAGTTTTTTCATAACATGCAGGGAAAATATAGAAAAATTGAGGAAAATGCATATTTTTATTTAAAAAATTCAGAACGAGCTCCAAGAGACGGTGTCGATTGAGTGCAAGATGGCAGCGCGCGATATTTTGAATGCTCCGTTAATACTTCAACTACTATTGTCTTTTCAATGAGAGAAAGGTCCGCAAACCGACGCAAATCCGTTCAGCGCATCGCTCCTCCGAGAACGCGGAAAAAGGCCCCCCACTCCTCAGCGCTGTACTATTCGTGCAGGTATCAGTGCTCGTTATTATTTTGTAAATAGCAAAGTGGTGTATGGGCTGTCGTTAGTGCGCAACGCTCTCCCCATTCTGCCCATTATTCCACCCCTGCGCAGACCGCGGATCTTTCTCTCACTGAAAAGAAAATAGATTTGCTATCTGTGTCATCATCTAGCAGTGATAAAGATGAATTAATGACAGAAATACTACACAAAATTCCTAAAATCAAAAACTTTATTAACCTAATATATAACCTTACGGATAAGGGCGTAAGTTCCCACATAGCATGGTTAGTAGCACAAACGTTTTCGTAACGGTTTTTTGAAAAAACGTTTGTGCTACTAACCATGCGCTATGTGGGTTGTGATTATTTATTATTTATTATTTATTTAATTGTCACTGCGCAGGCATTGTATTGTATTGATATTTTATTGTATTATGTAAAACAATATATATATATATATATATATATATATACACCCAGCAAACGATTCCTGACTGCGCAGACCTGGCAACAGAAATTGTGTGCAGAAACGCTACAATACGGAAACATGCTTTGTGTGCTGCCAAAGCTGTCAACACACAGACACAAAGGACGCAACATAGTTACCAAAACTCACCAAAACCATATCCTACTGAGGACACAGATAGATATGGATTTGGTCTGGCGGTTGGCGACAAAATCGCGACAAATGACAAACAAATTGTTTGCTGGGTATATATATATGTGTGTATGTGTGTGTGTGTGTGTGTGTGTGTGGTGTGTAGAAATGCTACAAATAAGTATACACAGAAAAAAATGGTGTTGCTTTAATTAAAGTCGACGTCACGAGCTGCCACAAAAATAAATAATTCATTCAATTGCATATGTGATTGATTTAATATCTAGATTCTTAAAGTTATTTGCTGTGTATAGTTCAATAATATTAATATTGCATTAACAAGATATAATTCAATTAAACTGATGCTGGTGATTCAACATCATTTTTTTCGGTGTATTATTATTGTTACAGTTCAAAAGTCATTTTCGCGTAGCAAGAATAATAGCTTATAAAATAATCGATATTTACGCAATTTCAAAAACTTCTATTTTTCTGATAGAACTCACGGAGGTAGTAAACCTACTTCCGCTGAATTGAACATATTGTCATTTTTGTGATATATTTCAGCATTAACGAGAGTATCTCATCGTTGACTTTGAAGCAAATGCTTAATTTCTCTTATTGTTCTATGATGAAATTCGTAAATATCTACAAAAGTATTGCACTTTGTGGCAGTAGAACTGTAACTTGTGGTTAGCTGGAAGTGCAACTTTCAGTAAACTATGGCTGCTTTCCTTTTAGGCTTAGACCATATATACTTATAGACACGGCCTGTAGATATGAATCCACGAGTCGAGGTGAAGCAAAGATAATATCATCTACGTGACGTCATATGTGGACATTTCAGCAATTGTTCGGCTAAACGCAGCCTCGTAGATGATATATCTTATCTTCAAGGCAGTTATCTGAAGCCGTCTATAAACGCGCCTTTGCTTTGCCCACATGTGACGTCATGTAGAT
>NW_018020730.1:5350-110996 GCF_002006095.1 Pseudomyrmex gracilis
GCCTGTGTGCGTATTCCCAGTGGCTCCCACCACCTCGGTGCTCTTGGTGCTAGCCTGCCAGAACTTTCATCACTGCTGCCTACTCCCATTGTAGACTAGCCATTACAGTGCTGCTGCCATTGAGCGAGTGTTTGGTGCGCAATGTGCGCATTCAGTGCGGATCAGAGATGCCAGATCGCGCCGGACAGCATCGAGAGTATCGAAGCGGGGTATCCCCACCGCCTTCGATGCTCTCGTACGCATACAAGCGAAAACAGCGCCCGTGTGCGGTTCTCGCTTGTATGCGTACGACAGCATCGAGGCGGTGGGGATACCCCGCTTCGATACTCTCGATGCTGTCCGGCGCGATCTGGCATCTCTGGTGCGGATTGTGGCCTAGTGAAAAACGCTGTAATAGTGCGGTATCGCTGGAAATAATGCGTTATTTCGTGGTAGTCACTCCAACGTTTTGCTTTTGTCAAAAGTTTATATATCTATTACATTAATAAACATATGATAGATATAAGTATAAAATTTCGAAAATACAAGTCGTTAATTAACTAATGTTTTGTCGCATCTTGTGTATTGGAGCTATTTTAGGTTAGATTAGGATTAAGGTTAGATATAAATATAAATTATTTGTTTTGTTGAAGTTTATATTTTAAAGCAACTACCAATTATTCGCCAACCAACAACAATATGGCAGTTACTTTCTTTCAAATCTAGGGAGAAGTCTGTGAGAATCTTGCTGTGTACATATATATATTTATTTATATGTATATATATATATATTGTAGTTTGACAATGAAATACGTCTCTTGATTAGAAAAGTCGAACAGTCGAAAACTGCAGTTTTATTATGTCAAGCATATATTTCTATACATTTCTACTTTTATCAAGTATAATTAGTATGCGAGACTTCATCGAATAATTGATTACATAAGTAACAATATATAGATATACATACTACTTCGATATTTAAATATAGTTTATTAAAGTACATATATAATTGTTAAACACGAACAAAGAGTGGTTATACCGGATTGTGATATATATCCAGGTATTCGATTTGTATAAAAAAATACGATGAGCTCTCAACAAAGCCCAGCTTCTATGCAAACCAGTGTTGATCGAGAAAAAGTCTACATATGGATAGTCGAACTCTCAAATCCAGACACAAGAGAGAACGCACTTCTGGAGTTGAGTAAAAAAAGAGAAGTGGTCCCTGATCTGGCACCAATGTTGTGGCACTCATTTGGCACTATTGCTTCTCTTCTACAAGAGATTATCAACATCTATCCAGCAATTAACCCTGCTACCCTAACTGCTTATCAAAGTAATCGTGTTTGCAATGCTCTGGCCTTGTTGCAGTGCGTAGCCAGTCATCCAGAAACTAGATCTGCATTTCTACAGGTAAAATCACACTGCAATAGATGTTTATTGAAGATATTACATATTTACACATATCTTGTATTACATAGTTATTTTATTTTATAGGCTCATGTTCCATTATTCTTATATCCATTTCTGCATACTGTCAGCAAAACACGACCATTTGAGTACCTGAGACTTACTAGTCTTGGAGTTATTGGTGCTCTGGTAAAAACAGATGAACAAGAAGTTATCACTTTTCTTCTTACTACAGAAATTATTCCACTTTGCCTTCGGATTATGGAAAGTGGTTCTGAATTAAGTAAGACAGTGGCAACTTTTATACTACAAAAGATATTGTTGGATGACAGTGGCTTGTCGTATATTTGTCAGACCTATGATAGGTTCAGTCATGTAGCTATGATTTTGGGAAAAATGGTTCTATCATTGGCAAAAGATCCTTCTGCAAGATTACTTAAGCATGTTGTAAGATGCTATCTGAGATTGTCTGACAATCCAAGGTGAGTAAACTTAGTAAGTATATATGTAATATCATGTTAACAATGTCAGAGTTTAAATGTAAATGTTAATATTCTAGAGCATTATTAGCATTGCGTCAATGCTTACCAGATCAGTTAAGAGACAATACCTTTGCAACATGTTTGCAAGAAGATACTTCAACTAAGCATTGGTTAAATATGCTACTCAAAAATCTGGAAACTGGGCCGCAACCTTGTCCAGCAGCTCAGCCAGGTCAACAAGATCCCCGAACAATAGGGATGTCACCACTTACTTCCTGAGTTCTGTGAATTCTATATATTCATTGAATATATAGAATTGTACACAAAAACAACTTTAAATACAATATTTTATAAGTCGTTTAGAAATCTTTTTGTAAAATGGTGCATGATAATGACGAATTGTGCTGTGAAAATTATTAAATAAGTATATCGTCACACAACATAACACTTTGGGAGTTCAAAAGTACATAAAATGGTAATAAATAGTATACAGACACTGGTCGCCAAATTGAAAATTTTAACTATAGTCAGTTCTATTTCAATCAATATATCTTAGTTATATTTCTGATGTAATTCAATGTTTAGTTTTTTTTAGATTTAATGCTTGACTGTAGTCTGCACAATTTTGACGATAAGATATCAATCAAAAGAATTTTATATGAATAAGGAATTTTATACAGTGTACAGAAAAGTTTTAGTGAGATATTCGATACATACATTAACCCTCCGACAGCGGATTCTGTGTCACTTTGTTTTTTTCATATAAGTTGAGTAATGGTATTAATAAAAAATTTATTTTCACATGTTTTTAACTAAATCTCATAGAGTCAATAATAATAATTTTCCACCACACTATTCACTGGTAGAGGGTTGATACGCGAAATATCTCTGAAGATAAAATTTGAGTAAACGTTAAAAATTTCGTATAAGATCTAAAATATGTATAAATGTGACTTTTCATATAAACTTTATTAACACGTGTTATAAGTGTATTCATCTTTAGATATCGAATAGTTTGATAAAGTCTGTAACATATGTCAGATTGGTCAGTATTTCGTAAATTCTACATTGTAGAAAGACGTGTATACATATTGGCATACAAAAGCATTACAAATAATACTATATAATTGGACTAATACCATTTATTTACTTTGTATATTATTATCGGTCTAATTAACTTTAAGTAATAGATAATATGCAATATATATCACTAAACTGTGTCGATAAATTTTTTCATTAAACCTAGATTTGTGTCATTATATTTAGATTGTATAGTGATATATAAATATTAAAAAAGCGACATATGAAGCCTTTTTTCGTGCTAGATTGTATTGAGAGCATCAGAATGAACATCTACCAGTCGCGATTTGGAAATGAAAGAATTGTCGGATTGTGGTGCTTGCGTGCAATCTATCATGAAGGCATCGTGTGCCGCAGACTTAGATTATAGTTTGCGTTCGCGCGTATAATAAAAAAAATGTCTAACAATCTTAGCTTATATTGTGATCGTTTGATGATAATGCGCTGTAACGATCAACCATTAAGTCATAATATAAATTACGTAATAAGAAATATTATTACGTCATAATATAAATGTTCTTAATCAGATATACGAGTACATATTTTTACGCTAACTATAAGTGATAAAAAAAGACTACTGCTAGCACTTGGAAGTCTGCATCGTATTGTTCAAGTTATTTGTTTTTGCAACTTCAGCTTTACTCTGAAAAAACAATCGACAAAATGAAGATCGCATATTTTTCATAATAAGATTTTTCCAAAGTTTGAGAAATGTGAAATGTGCGTACCGCTTTCTGAGAATCTCTTGAGCACAAAAAACCGTGTATTACAGGTGTAAATAGTCTCTTGTCTGCGCGACTATACTTAGATGGGCCTGTAAACCAGGAAACTAGCAGACCTATCAAAATAGTAGTTAAAAAACCCACCCACGTGTACCACAAATACGACATTCTGTATAAGAAAAAAGGTTGCTCTCTGGAAAAAAATTAAGACAATGTTTAGTTACGTCATGAGAAAGTTGGTACAACATAGCTTTTCACAACATACTTGACAGCGGTCTCAATGATTGTCGTGAGGTTTCCGGCAGTGTTCTTCAGCGATTCGGAGCAACCTTCTACCGATACCGGTTTCACCGGGAAGTAGATCGAACCGTTGGAAATCGCTGCCTGAGTGCCAAACGAGATCCAAGCGACCAAGTTCAGACTAATCAACGCGCCGGCAAGTGCTCCCTGTTCGAATAAGACAGTAGAAGAAACTTCACTGTGACGAAAACTTCTTAGGGACTAGACTTTAATTTTATTGACAGATAGACAATTTTGTCTTCAAAAATCATAATTGTCAGCAAAATTCTTGATTTTACTATCACTAATGTCATCTGTCATCAAAATTAATGTCGAGAAATGTTGGGATATCATCTCTGTGACTGATATTAGTAGTAAGATTCTTATATCTCCCTAAATTCTCTAAGTGTAAATAAACATATCTTTATAAGAAAACAATTTGTAATTCAGACATTAAATGTGTATAAACAGTAAAAAGTTGATATTGTTCTTTTAATAAAACTTGTCTACGATTGTACTTATATGTATATGCTATTTTCTCTTTATAGTTATATTTACAATTATTTTTTTACCATAGAATTAGCCATTGGAAACAACATGCCTAGCGTAAATATTCCCAGCAAAGGTCCGGCGGTTATTCCCGATAAGCTTTTACCAGCCTGGAATGGAGATTAATAATGATTTCAAAGAGTAAATATGAACACACAATGATGTACTGATCTTCTAGAATGATTCAATATTTCGAGTTTTTATGCAAACGCGAAAGTTTTACCTGAATCAAACCACTCAGTTTCTCCACCATGAAGACGAGGCCTACACAAATGATACCTATTATTACAACAGTAACTTTCATTATACGGCTTGCGCCGATGTTGGAGATGGGCCTACGGAGACATGGTTTGATCATATCTTCATAGATCACGCCCGACATTGAATTCAATCCGGTCGACATTGTACTAGAGATCAATGAGTGACATTATACAATCACAAGGAGAATATAATCAGAAATCCAAAATTAAATTGCACAAAGAAAATTCAATCGAGAGAGAGAGATATTTTATAAATACCTCAATGCTGCGCTGAACACGCCAGATACGAATAGTCCTGGCAAACCCGGTATTGCGTGTGATAACTCCATCACAAAGTATGGTAAAAGCTGATCAGGCTTTCGTATTTGCTGAAACGCAATTCTTTGCAAATTAATATTAAAAATACTTGTCAATTTAAAAAAATAAAACTTGACAAAAATATTTGAATAGATTTTATTCGGAGACTACTCCTTTACGCTAGAATTTACTACCTTTGTTGTAACTGGATCACAGTCATAGAAGGCCGCATAAATAACAATTCCGGTATAGCAACACAATGATACGATACTGATTATGCCCACAGCCATTATCATAATCGCTCTAAAAAAAAATAAATAAGCAAGGTATGTCCCAAAGCGCATTTGTAGAACATTTCTCTTACACGTTTGACTTCTTCAAGTTTGGCATTGCTAAGCATCTTTGTACCATTGCTTGGTTCACCGAACACGTGGCCAACCAATTTAAATAATTACCAACCACCACGGTCCAGAAAGTATGTCTTACCGTAGGATCTGGATCCATGCTGATTAAAAAATATAAATATAACAATACTATAATTACTTATAATAGTTCGTGAATTAAATAAAACACTCGTAAAAGATATTTTAAGATACGAGAAGATTTTGTACTTAAAGAATTCGATCCTTCCGCTATCGACGTTTCGTCTCCACACCTCCGTTATCCCGCCAACTCTCGCAGTTCCGAGTATAGCAACAGCAATTACTGCACCGAACATCATCACTGTTTGGATAGTATCCGTCCAGACAACCGCCTTCAAGCCTCCCTGTAATAAAAAGAAATAATAATGTAAATAAAATAAAATAGCAAGAAAAATACGTATTATAATATCTATTTAGTGACAATTAGTATTGTCCTTACCAACGTCGTGTAAAAGATGCACACGGCGCAGACTAGTAAGGCGATGGTATAGAGATCCATTCCAGTCGCCTGATTGAAGGCTAGCGCCGGCACATATATCACCAGCGGTATGTAAAGCAGCTGCAAGATTGCCCGCAAGATCGATGTATGTATATACAGTTGAACATGTTACGAAAAATATTCAGATAAGAGGACATGAGATTTTATTAATTTAAGGTTTTTTATTTACTTATTTAACATAAACAATCAAACACGAGCTCACCATCTTGATGATAAAAATAAAGGATCCCATAAGTCTGACCACTCGATTGAACCTCAATTCTAGATACTGCGAGAAAAAATATCACAGATTTCTGAGTTTTTCTTTTCACAGATTTATTTACATTATACAGACATATATATACATATATACGTTATATACAGACGTAAGTACATATACATACTTATATATTTATATATTTGTATTTATTTATACCTCGTAAGACGATGTAATTCTGAGCCCGTAGAAAACCGGTAGATATATGACTGCCATTGTTACGGATACAAAAGTGTCCGCAATCACGATGCACCATAATTGCGTACCGTAAACGTACATTTCGGCCGGTAATCCCAACATTGCTATGCCCGACACGTAGCTGCAATTTTGAGACACCGTCTGTAAAGTGACTCGTAATGATGTAACATTTATACAACATAAAATATTTAAGCGGTACTAATTTTCTATTCAATTCCTGTTAAATGAGATCGAGTAATCAAAATAAATAATAAAATATACTAATCACACAAAACACAAAATATAATAACAAACAATTTATTCGTTCAAAACCGCGCGATTGTATCATCGCTATATATAACACACGCTTACATCTGAGAAACAAAGATTCATACAGATGAAAGTATAGTCGTCAATAAAACGTTATAATGGCATATGACTAAGATGGGGTGCACTTAGAACGAATTTTCTTATCCAACTACACGTTGTAGCTATTAATAAGTAGAAAAATTTAGCTAGTGAGCCTTGACAGTCAATTGAAGCAAATGTCACCTAACGTGTCCTATGTTTCCGGTTAATGGAATAGTTCCTCTACCAATATGATTAACTTTTCAATTGTATAACAGATTAAGACTCAAATTCATACAAATCTATTTTTACATCAAATATTTTTTTTAACGCACATAAAAAAACGACTGCAAAATCTTACATACAATTCCATTAGACATATATTTATAGATAGTATGCGATAAGAAGAATCAAAATAAAGCACTTGACAATCTATTATGAGCTTTTATACCTTGCTATCAGTGACATGCTGATCGGAAATATAGACATTTTTTGACCACCCACAAGATATTCTCCAACCGCGTCTGTCTTCTTCCTCGACGCATAACACTGATAGACACCCACGAGGGCAGAAATGCCCAGCAATCCGATAAACACGATTGAATCGACCAAGTCGAAGGTTCGCCGCGTTTCTGCATCCATTGCTCTTCAAATTGTTATATCAAACACAAATATTCTAAAATCAGATATATTGGCAACTGGTTAATTTTTTATTTCAAGATTATTGCGTGTGTGAACATTATATATTGTGGTGCGCTTATATTAACATATTATTATAATATATCTCTGTGTGTGTGTGTGATATTCAATAATTTAATAAACTTGAATTTATAAATCTGTATATAAATTAGTAAATGAGATGAATGTAATAAATTTGCACACCACATGCACAAATATTTTTTATCTCGTCGTATAAATATGTTATTCTCGAGTTTTTCAACATCCTACAGAAATATAGCGAGCGTTGAATCCGCATTAAACTATTTATAGAAGAATTTTATTGTTCCGAAGATATTTATTTTTCTAAAATGTTCAAAAAGTAGCATGTATTTTGCGTAATATCAGTCTTTCTACAAGACAATTAATTCGGAGAACACATAAACAGTTATTCCACATTTATTCACTTCAAAGATTATACTTTTATAGATGTAGAAACATTTTTTCACGAATACCGTTGCACTCTGTAAAGTTGAAGAATCAAATATGTGTTTGAACTTTAGATGGCAACTTCTTTTGAAAAATCGCGTTAACGGAAAATCGGGAAATCACGGATGTCAAAGTGATTGAAATCACGAATGTGTTCGCGAAATTTACGCGCGTCGTTGCGACACTTTTGATCTCGCGATAAAACCGAGATTTCGAGATCGCGGGAATGATGCAGCGACGAGATTACGGATGCGTCGCTTCTTCTTCTGCGCGCTCTACGAAACGTCTGTGGCGGTGAAAGAGCGATGCGTTAAACGCGACTCCACGAATCACGATTGAATAATTGCGGATTCTCCGCTGTCGTTTGCTCCACATCGCCCTCGACCACCGCCTTCCGTAATGATACTTTATACAGACGTGACACGGCCGATAGACCTTAGGTAGGTTTGTTGTAATGGAATTAAAAAAAAAAATTATAGAAATATTTTGTTCTAATGGAACTTGAAAGAAAATGGTAGAAGTTGTAGGTGATACGGAGTAAGTAAATTTTACTTCATATTTATCGCATATATGTATATATGTATGTATATATATATATATATTTATTCATTTATTTACAAGAAATAAAGTCGCTGCCGCTCAGAGAAAATATAATGTTTTATATTTTGTATAAAACATATCTTATATAAATGTATTTCTATGAGCTTATCAGAAATATACAAATTATAATAAAGGTATTCATAGTTCCCATAAAAAATTACAGCATATATATGTATATATTATAAAAGTAAAATTACAAACGGTGTGTGTAGATATCTATTTTTTCAGTTAGAGCGTTACAATGTAACAACGGTAAAATATTCGCTCTTGAAGTATAAACATGTTTCAATAACTAATATATCTCGACAAAATGTACAATGTATATTATTGCGGTTTTCCTTAACAATAGGATATATTAAGTAAATATTTCGCACACTTACAATGTCTACATACAAACTTAATAAATCGTCGCATTTATGTATTGACAAATACATAATGTTATTGACAAAGTTTAATGATATTTTAATCGACTTCTTTAGTTTCACGACTAAAGTGAAGTCTCATTTTATTTAGATATTGTGATGTAATGTAGTGGCTGAATTAATAAATTAATAAACTAAATGGACTTGTCTGAATTGCCGATGCAAGAAATGTTTCTTGAAAGAAGCATTTTTAATGTGCGCATATGTAAAATATTTTTTGTATACGAACATATGGAGACTCTGTAAAATTTCGTTGCAAATATATTTCATCTTTGAAAAAAATTTCTGTCAAAAAGATAAAATTGATATCTTTTGTGTTAATCGCACCTTACATTACGTTGGAAAAGGCACTATTCTAATCACATTGATATTAATACAATAATATGACAGTAAATGATAACAGTGTAAGTCTTTTGACAAAAAAACATACACTGACAGATTCATTTATATGCTCCTCTTTAAAACTTAACGTTGTAATATATTTTACATTGTCAAAAATTTCGAACATGTTAAAATTATGATAGTAATAATATTTCCTTTAATCACTAAAATAGAATATATATAAATATATTTTAATGTTACAATAAAATATTGAAATTGTTAAATACAATATATTATTAAGTACATTAAAAACAGAAAAGTTCAAACAGGTGACAAGTGTAAAACATTAAGATATTAAGTTGCGCTTACTTTTTTCGTATTGACTTGTAAGTCCGGTAACATTTGCGAGCAAATTGTAAGAAATATCTTTTCGCTTGACTTCTTTGTTAAACAAGAAATCCGGTAACGCGTAATTAAAAATAACACTATTCGTCATATTTACAATTGGACTCAAAAGTTTAAGATTATAGTTAGCTGCCTCTGGGCAAAATTAATATCTTCGTTTCTGGAAGACGTTGAGATCCACCCTTGAAGGTGATCAACTAGCTAAGGTGAGAAATGTGCTGTAGTATCGTTACTACTTCGCTAATCGTTAAAAATGAATGCACTGATATGTAAATGATTACATCTAAGGTCAGTGGTTATACTGCGGAACGAAGAAAACATGAAATCAATTTCTATTTTTTTCTGTTAACATCGAGAAAAAATTTTGAACTAAAATAAGTAATTTTTTGTACTAGTTAGTAAATGTAATTGATAATTTTGAGCAATTTTCCCACTATATTCTTGTCGAAATTGAGCATTAGAAGAGTTGGACATATTCACCTCTTAATTAATAAAAATAGAACAATATATTTTACAAAATATTTTTGCAGTGAGCACAGTATTACACGCTTTGAGCGTGCTTATTTTGAGCAAATTATAAATAATTTCTAGAATATCAGTTTTTAAACTTTTACGTATCAAATGCGTATTTTTTTATCCCAAAATTAATGATATTTATATAATATTTATGTTTGAAAAACTAGTTTCGTTTTAATTGTGTCTTTAATCAAACCTATTTAAAACTTATTTAAAATTGCTTACGACTTTTAACAACATTGTGGCGCTTGAGGTAAAATTATTATCGATCTTCCTTCGTTCTCGCGTGCAACGTCACTGACCTATGCAAAGTGCGCCGTCTTACACGCGCACGTTTGCTCAGAAGGCCTTTCATGGACGGAATGGCTGATAAGGAGATGCAATTCTTAAGATACTTACTTCTATATACTTATTCCTAAAGGTTTACATGAAGACGAGAGATATATAATACAAATGCTAATGAATAATCATCGATCTTAAATTCCGGCTATTAATATCATTTTAGCAAAGCAGCAATCATCATTAAAGAAAAACGTTCTAGTAAAATTTTACAGATATATATCTTTGGACTTTGCAATTTTGAATTTTTATTTGATATCAAGAAAAACAGATTTGACGAAAAGATGAGAAGTGTCAAAAAGTCCTGCGCGAAATAAGACTTAAAAAATAAAAATGTACTTATTAATGTACTTTGTATTTAGTTTTAGGATAAAGAATTAAAAGTAATTCGTACAAACGTCAATTTTAAAAATAAACGAAAAAATGAATTTAAAGACGTTTTTACTTTTTTATATTGGATGATTGTGCATATATGTTGGAGCTACACACGTTGGAGGATATGTTGCAACATTGCTACGACGACAGCAGTTTAAGAGCAAGAACATTAAATCGACGGGATTGCATCGTGTTCGCGTCTATATCTATGTCGCGCGAACGCGTCGCGTTAATCATTACATAATTAAGTCACACAGCCGCACGGTACGCGGAGGCGTGATACGTGTGTTCACGAGCCACTCCAAACTTACTTTATTATATATGTATACAAGTAACTTGTTATTTAAGATGATATTTATAATTCCATAATCAGAAACAATGTAAATAGAGTTTTTTTTTGTCCAATATTATTTTTATGTCTCAAAACGTAATCAATACAAGATCGAAAGCATCACTCATATATCTTGTATGCATATATTCTGAAAGTATCATTAACAGCAAATCATTCAGGTTATGATTTAGCTTTTAATGATTCAGAAATTAGTGAGAAACAACATGGACTCTGTGAGTAACTATAATAATCATGAATAAAATTGTGGTTATTCATGGAATAACAATCGACTATGAATATCGCCCGTAAAAGTAGTAAGAATTGTGCACGTTATATTTAAGAAAGACGAAGATATTGAATCTGACGATTTTTCAATCGTTCGTTATCAAAATATATATTACTAAGACAATTCGAAAAATCGTTTATAAAAACATTGATACATCTTACAACGCATTTCATTCATAAAATTAGACAAAATAGCCACGTCATACTTTATATGTGCACTTTGCCACATCCTTATTTCATTTTCCTGTCAGGATTACACGAATTATTCAATATTCCGACAAAACAATTTTTTTTTTCCTTACAGACAATTTCTGATCAAATACTTGTTTCTTACAAAAACCGAATGTCATCACACGAAACGCTTCTATCTCATTCTGCAGATAAACTCCAAATTGCACATCTTGTGCTTTTGCAGAACGAACAAATATATTTCTCTTCAGACAATTAATTGTCTTTGATATTTTTTCAAAGTCGAGAAGAATTATATGCGCCCTAACCGATGTTAAATATTCGAAATCTGAAATACTTCAAAATGAGCTTTCGCGAGCTTTGATTCTCATTTGCGCCGCTTCCGGACTCGGTGTCATTGCCGGATTATCGTAAGAAAAATCGAGAGTTTTATCCTCGCTGGCACATCGTCGCGAGAGAGTAGTACTCGTAGTATTTGGTGAGCTATTGTTTCCCTTGCTGTTCTCAGAGCTCTTAGATTCTGACTCCACTGTGGCACTTATGCTTGGTATACTCAACTTAAGACCGTTTTGTTTATTCACATTGGCCTCGACATCGTCTTGCACTTTGTTCTTGTTGGCTGCCTGCTGAAATAAAATATTACGTTCAAAAAGTTCTCGTAATACTTTGTCGCAAATAGCATATGCCAGAAACGCTTAAGTAAATCTCTGTCAAAAATACTTGTTTTGTATTTGAAAACACAAAAAGAGACAAGGTACAAAATTGTTTTTTAATCATTTTTGTGCGACTTTATATATTTTTTTTTGTTACTATTTATTTTGTCTTTTATAAAGTGAATTTTATTAAAAAACTTTAATAGAAAACTATTACGTTAAGAATTATGTGAACTTGGAAAGAATCGTTCTCACATTTTACCTTTACAAGTTTCCGTGTGAATAAAGCTCGCAAGGTGTTTTGGATCTTTTCCCATTGTATTAAAGTTCTTCCCAATAGATAAAACATTCCTAGTAGCAAGATGCAGATCAACGTAGTTATAATCGTGAATCTGATCTTAAGTCTCTCTACTTCCTCTGTAATAAAATAACAACTTATAAATGAAGACATTCAAGGGTACTAAAAATGATTATTTAATGTGTATTGTTTCCACAAAAAATCAATCATTAATAATATATCAAAACGTGTTATAAAAACATAGTAATTAGAAATATATGTGTGTACATTTTAAAATATATATTGTTACGAAGCACATTACGACACGTATTTTGCGCGCAACTTTTTGTTTCATATATGTTTGCAGAAAGAATAAAATTTAAAAAAATCAAAAAAATTAGGAAGTGATTAAGATGTATCATCAACTATTTTGTGCTCATATAATATCGTTAATTTCAAAAGATATAAACATTCCTATGTAACATCCGTTCTGCTATAACTTGCAGGTTACGTTCTGAATTAATATATCTCTTATCTTAAAAAAAGAACATTGTAAATATTAGCTTTTTATATAATTCAACCAAACACAATAACTACTAAAATATCTGGAAATAATTTTTATATTACAATTTCTAATAGTACAATTTATATATTTGTACAAATTATAGTAGTTTGGTACCAAAACTTATTGTATTAGAAAACACAATTGAACTAAAATATTTTTCTGAAAAATATATCTTTACATTATATACATAAAAAAGAATATTTGTGCTACACACCTATGGATTTACATTTTTATGATAAAAATAACTGTGAGATCAGCAAGAAATAGTAGTGACGTTCTTCGCGATATTAAGCAATAGTCACGTAGAAATTATAAAGCGTATAATCGTTTGCGTGAGATTTGTCGTTGAAATCTCTGACTTATCCGATTTCTCTTATGTGTGTGCGGCACTTCATGGTAAAAGTATGCGCATATTTAATTCACACCTTAAAACTCACTCACCTTTAAGATCGTAATACTGTGGATCCATGCGATGCATGTAGCGCTGATCTTGAAGATAAACTGAAATCAGAAGAGGCAATCGGCGACAATTAATTTTAATCCGCGTTCCGCATATATATTTATATACAATAATTTTTAAACTTGTCTCAAGAAACGCTTAAACATTTTCAACAACTACAACAAATAGTAGGTTTTGTTAATACATACTTCAAGTTTATAAAATACGTATACATACTTAGAAAGCGTTACGAAAAATGTAACCATTCTGTAGCGACACGCTACAGAACGTGAAGATTTTCCAACCGTAACCGTTTTATTGTATGCCGTTATTATTACATGCCAGTTGCGTGAGAGAGGGAAATCTTATTGTTCGTATAATGAAAGTCAAATCAATTGCAGTTCGAGCGAGACGAGTTAGTTGCGACGTAACACACATTATAATTGCTATTAACACGTCTTTACATTGAGGAAATCTGCGTTACATAAAATTGATTGTGGTTTACGCGAAATCGATTTCACTGCCATTAGCACATATCAAGTGTGTCTCTTCTAGCAGTTCTTCTTTTCACTTATTCTTATTGGAGGTCAACGATCTACCTGACAAAGGTGCAGGTTCTCGCGCGCGCCTGCGTTAAGGTCGGTTGCGATAGCAACTCCGGCGCAAACAATTCCGACCTACGACGGTTGCTTTACCTGCGGCACGTGGGCACGCGTATAATCGTGTGTCCTTATCGTGATTGTAAATGCGAGGAGGTGACCCCGTTCCAAACCGAGGGAGGCAAGCAATCCTAGTCCTGAATAGGGATCATGAGTAGAATCGATTTGCGAGCGCTCAACCGAGCGGGACGAGATAGACAGAAGTTTACATCTCACCACAAATCACTCCGAATAATTCAGCTTTATTTATGTAATTTCGAAAATATGTTGGTTTTTATAATACTTCAGCATATTTTATTAAAATGTATTTTGCGGATCGTACTTAAATAAACAAATTATCCCACAGATATTACGTATAATTCAAATATTAGGTACGCTACAATATTCAAATTTCATTTATGTATCTTCCTATATGTGTGTTATATAAAAATGCGATTTTGAAAAGAAAAAGTAGAGTACCTTGTTACAAGATATAAAATTTGATCCTTATTCATCGTACCAAATCTCTCGATTACTTTTACATAACGACAAGGGGTGAAAAGAGTAGTTTCTGTCTCTAATATCGAACTTTTTTCACTCGGGACAGTTTTACTAAAACGTTCACCGGCACGCAGAGTCAACAAGTTCTCCCCTAATGTGAAATTTGTACATAAGGTTGAACCGAGTTTACCGACAAAACGTAACCGGACACCCGTAACGAGGAGGACTCTCAATGGAGAACCCATGTGTAGAACTCGACGGAACTCCACGCGAGCAACTTCGCAGCTACAACATTACGTCTCCCTCTCCCGTCACGTGGCGAAGCATCCTTTGATATTCAAGCGGGAAGATTTCATTCTTCGTGCGTCGCGAAGAGCGAAGTTGTGGTTTCTCTTACCTGTCGGAGCAATGAATATGATATCCCCTATTCCCCCGTCTTTTTGCCGCAGAACCAGTGTTGAATCTCAAATAGGAAAGAATGGAAAAAAAGAACGATGAGAGAAGGAGACGAAACAAGCCGAAAGAAAAAGAACGGCGCAGGAGAACGGCAGGGAGGAAGAAAAGAAGCTGGATGACTCATCAACCGCGTTCGCGTGTGGGAAGTCGGTAGGGACAGTCAGGTGCAAAGTCAACGGACCTGAGAACCCCGTGTTGGTCGACTCTACTCGCGCTCGACGGTGGTTGAACGATGGCACGGTACTGCATTATCCGGTTTCCAGTATGCGCGTCGTTCGCGTGAAAACGAGAAACCGGAACAACCGGACGGTGTATCCGGGACGTGGTCCCGAATAGAAGGTGATTGGGTTGTAAATTCGAGTTTGCAAAATACGTGGCACAACATATAAACGTTGGAGCGCGTTAAAGAGACATATCTTCTACATACTTTGCAAAGTAGATAGGAGAGACCGGAGCACAAAGTAATATCCAAAACAAATTATTAAAAAAACAAGATGTACGCAATAGTATGTAATATTTGGTATAATAATAACATCTTTTACATGTAACTACTTATTAAAAACATTAATAATCATTATTTATTTATAAAAAATAAAATTTTTATAAATGACTTTTATAAACGCTTATATTAAATAAGTTTTTTTTAAACATACATAGAACATAGATGATATTTTAATGTAAAAAGTTTATAATGACTTTTAAAAATGTTATACTTCGTTGAGATAACGCGCGAAACGAGGATTTCACGCGCATATTAATGTGTGACATCTAATTTCGTCTTATTTCAGTCAACTTATGCCAAACGTTCATTTTTAATAAAAAAATATTAATAAACTATGTTGCGATGATGGTGAAATATAAAAAAATGATGTAAACCTATCATATTTATATATCCAAGGTAAAATTTTGTTATCAGAAATTTTTAACTCAAGTGGGTCCGTGCCTTGCACCACGTCACTGCTATAGGTGGATGCAACCGTGTCGCTGACATGTCTCGCACTTCTCGCATTTCAAAAAATCGACTGATTATCAAAAGAAACTTCCGTAAAAGTGAGTGAATGCACTGTGTTTCGAACCTGTGCCTCGAAAAGAAATGCTAGATGAAAAGGCTAAAGGCTCTTTTCTTCTATTATTTGTTTATAGGATGCGATAGCCGAGTTGAGTCACTCGCATAGACCAAAGAGCTCGCTCTCCTGTTGCTAAGGTCACGTGATAGGCGCCGCGCACGACTTGCGCTAGCTTCTGAGTACTCTTTCTCTTTCTTTTTTAAACATAATTCTTTAAATTTCACGAAATTCTTTAAATTTCCTGTTTACTATATTATTGATGGCTCACCTTGACAGTCCTTCGCGCACTCTTCCGGCTGATAATTGTGACTGTTGACATCGCAGACGACAGCGCAGGGTCTGCAGTGTTGATCAAAAGGACTGCAGTACTCCGTGATGTTGCATCGCAATTCTCCGCATTTGACACCCCGGGGATCAAAATCGGCGAGCGAAACGCTGACAAAGACGGATAAACTAACGACTGATATCACCAACAACGTCATTCTGTGTTTACGGTTTCATCAGAAAACATCGAAGGCAATGGTTGATCAATGCTTCGTCGAATTCGCCAACCGGTTCGACCGTCTCTCTTTTTTCGCTCGTCTTTTCGTAATTTCTTTTTTGCCGTTCTCCCTCTTCTCCTGCGTCTCGAATCACAGATTTAGGGCACGATCGTGACCCGCTCACAATCCACGATCGACGCTCGAAGCGATCCTCGATGGTACTCGAAAGGTATACTTTGACAAGGCTCCATGCCTCGCTTCGCTAAACACACATGTAATTTTTATACATTTATTTATATAACAATAAAGAACTAATTTATGAATATTTATTTTGTCTAATGTATTAGCTTTCTGAGATTTATTGTCAAGAACACAAGTAAAAAATATATTAGTTACAAGAGATCGCAAGCTAATAAAGAGGATTGTTATCGAATAAATAATTCGTCATTTCGATATCAAGAGCATCACCGTGACATCGTCATTTAATTTAGGTAAGAATTTAAGATCACTCAATTTAAAAATTAAATTTATCACATAATTTAAAAATTTCGATCGCAGGAAAGTTTTTGTACAATGAAATGTAGTTTATTTATTTAGGCAACGTTGCGGTGTCAGAGATGCGTCGTGCCTGTGAAGTGCCAGACATCACCTGTACGCTCGAAACACCTGTGTTAACGCACACGCGGGCGTGAGATGGATGCATCAAAATGGCCTCCGGTATCGCGCAACAGCGGAGATACTTTCGCCTCGACTATTACTGACGGCCTCGTTTTATTGTCACGTAGCGAACAATTTTATTTTATAAACTCACAGTTTGCGCGTTTCGTTCTTAAAACAGCTTTATATATTTCCGATACGTGAAATTCGCGCAAGCAGAGAAATATATATTCTCTGGTATAATATAAACAAATATTACATCCTACAATTATTGCTGATATTTATGTATAATGTGCGAATATAGAAATTGTAAGAGACATTTATGAATTTATAAAGCGCTACAGAGCATTTAGCAATTCAGGAACGTTGCTTCTACACGAAAATCAATTTTTGTCCTTCGCGAGCGCAAACATGTTCGAATCAATAGACATCGCTATGTCGTATCATAGTCGACTTTCACTTTGTCACACAATCAATATTTATGAATTTAAACTTGTAACTGAAGAAGATCTCGGTGAAAATTGAAAATATCATCTCACTATATATCGACAAAATTTGATTCATATTTATTTACATAAATTTTCAGTTTATTATCTTGAGATAATTCCATACCGTAAGTCGTATTGGTCTTTTTGCATATGATTTGTGTTTTATAAGGCTGATGCGGTAAGCTCGCGTACCTAATGAATTAAAAAAACAATGTAATAGATAAAAGGAAGAACATACGCGTGTAGAAAAAAAGTTCGTTTTCGAAATAAAATACATATGAGATGGATAATGAGGCACTAATATTCTCAGGGACGTGTCGTATCGCGTTTGTATGACTCATTCCTCCTATCAACCAGCGAGGTAAATGGTTGCTTCGTGCCATTTCCTATGTACCTTCACGTACATAGGCGTAGGAAAATTGTTCGTGACAACAACCCGTGTTTTCGATCGAAGAAATATTGAATTATGTCCTTTTTTATGCCTGAAACATCTCGATCTAATCTTCTTATCGTCTCGCACTTTCAAGCAATACTTTCAGAAGAAAATTTTTCAATCACAAGTTTTGTAATTCTTACATTTATGTGCATTGAATTGTTTTAAATTCACATTCTCAACTCAACGCTTGAGATCCTTCTCTTCAATAAATATATTATTATAACATTAATGTTGATGTTATTTTTGCGAATTGTAACACACACAGTATTATTTTTTCAGTCATTGTCACGGATGATACACGGTTCTACGTGCTCTTTTTTACGTTACGTTTATTACAATGATTAAATCGCGCGTCTTTAAGGCGCATCGCCACGCTTATTCAGTTACCGGATATTATGTGTTTTCCGCGAAGCATGCAAAAACTTTACTCACGCGGATGCAACACATCGTTGCAATTCGCTTCGTGTACCAGCGAACGTTGTAGTACACCTGGTACCGAATGCAAACACAATACGTACAGAGGCGTACAATGCTTCAGGGTGTTGCCTGATGTGGTAATAACTGGAATTTGAATAGGAACGAGTAATACAGGCTTCGAATAGTCGTCGCGCGAAGTTTGCAAAGCAATAGTTTGATATGACAAATATATTGCAAATTATTTTAATTTTACAAATTTTTAGAACTTTAATTTACGTGAAAAAATTGCAGCTCATTATATCACTTCGTTATTTATTCTCATGTTTTTCTTTCCAAACGGCTGTTTATTGCGCCGTACTGATACGTGTGGGCTCGCATGTCTACTTTTCATTAAGCAGTGGAATGTCGAGTCCGCTTTTTCCTCTGCGATAACGGAAAGTGTTACTAACTGTATCGCATTCGACGAGCGGCTTCTGACAACGTTCGCTAAGGAAAGTCCGAGTAGAAGTCGAAAAGGTAGGTAGGACGTGCCTGTTGGGGCACAGGAATGTTGCCCGACTGGTTCACGAAGAGGCTTTTACGCATGGCGAACGCTGAACCGACGACGCGCCGTCCGTCGAGATATTGTGTTCGAACTGCAACTCCGGTCGAAGGAATGAATCACGAATCGAAGTGAGTTTATCAAACATTGAATAGCGCGATGTTTGCGTAGCGTAATTAATAATAGGTTGGACACAATAGTTGACATGTAAAACAATCAAACTATTTATTAATGTAAGTTTTTTTAATAGCTTTTTAAATCTTATACACATGTACATAAGAAATAAATAATATAAAATTTTTCAAACCGAATCGCCTAACTCAAAAATTAATTTTGTAATCTCCTGGATTATCAATTTTGTGTTCAGAGTTTACTATAGTCGCTGTGGGTCACACACAAACAAGCGATTTAAAGATAATCGCCAATCGAAGAGTCAGCGTGTTTTACGTAATCCGCAAATAGCGAACTGCGTCTGTCAGTCAAAGCGTGCAGGCACGATTATTTTAATTAGAAACTGACTCATATCCACGTACACTCGATATCTCGTTTCTTGTAACATCTCGCGCATTGATAACGCTTTCGTGCAATATGCGGCCTTGTAGTCACGTACTTTACGTCAGAATGAATTGTTGCAAGAGAAATCGCGTCACACGCGCGATCATCTTCCTTATGACGAAACATCGCGAATGCTGCGACAGCGATCGGTCTCGAAGAAAACCGCGCGTTTGCACAGTTCCAATTACAATATATCCCGCGTTTCCTATCTTCACGATAATCAGCGCGTGAGTCAAGACAAAACGAATGAAGAGAACAATTAGTTACTAATACTACTGGGCAATAAATTACTAATTAAGTTCTCATAAACTCTAAACACTCGGTACTTCAAGTATCGGTTTTTCACGGATTTTCTACACGATTGCAACGGAATTGTACGATCTAACGTCGCGCTCCATTTACTTGTCCTTGTCCGAGCAAACTTGTGTTACAATGTATTTACTGAGTTTGAGAAAAAATCTGATAACGAATACATTGTGTATTATCCGGAAGATATTTTAAACTAGTGATATGAATTTCTAAAGAAAAAAACGCACAGTATACAAAGGAAATACTAAAACAGAAACAGAGAAATCAACATCTTTTCGACTTTTGTTTCGAGTCATTTCTTCGTACGTACATTTAGATGTAATAGCTCTCGTAATGTGTTTTTGCATTTGATAAACTCGGAATTTTTGAAATCTTTTATACTGCTTAAAATTAACCTATCTTAATATAAGGATATATAAATATATTATATTATATGAATATTGTAAAAATATATATTATTTTTCAATACTTGAGATCAGTCGAACGACGTTACTCGAATGAAATAAAGATCACTTCTGAATTAGAAGCAAAACTTCTTTAAAAACTAAAGTTTGTAGTAACATTCCCGTGTGCATCGCATAAACTCTAACCATATAAGGTATTTCCAAGAAATAGATCGATCGATATAACGTAGTAAAGAAAAGAAGAATCGACGATGCGACAAATAAACCGGACGCGCCGTCAAGTCTACGCGCGTCTTTATCTATGTAACTGCGATCGTTGAAGTCTCCGCGAAATCCTTCTTGTAGCGTCGTCCGGTTACTCGCGCGCGCATATTCCGCGTTCTTTTAACATGTGCGCTTTGCTTTCATTTACTGTCAATCGACTCTAATTCGATTCGAGCTCGGTAATCGGATTCTCGCGCGTCTAATGACAACGATAAATCCGATGTAAGAATAGTCGCAATCACGTACGCGCAAAATCGGAAGCAATCGCTGTATAAATGTCGAGACGATATTAAAATCTGACTTTTGGAATCATTGTCTGTTTATGTAATAATCTTTTTTATCTGATCTTAGGAATATACAGTTTAAACTTTCGGAGATGCTCTAAAATAAAAAAGGAGAGATCTCTCACTCAATTTCGCAATTCAACTAAATAAGAAAAAGTATTTATCTGTTCTTAATATTTGAAGATAATTTTACACAGAACAGTTTTTCTTATTCAATCAATATAGAGAGAATTGAGAAAAAAAACTAAATGAATTATTCGCTTACCGAGGTCATTCGTGAAGCGCAATCGGCTTCGCGCGCGCACGCACCCACGCACGATCACGTGCGGTTCACCCCGACGACGTCGTCGGACTCTTGCATCGCGAGGAAATTGCGAACGAGCACACACATGCACCAAACCACGTCGTCGTTGCGAATTTGTACACGAGGCAACAGAAACCGCGCACCGTCGATACGACCTGCCGCGCTTGACTGTCGATCGAGCGCACCACAAACCAGACGGCAACAGAGTTTCTCGGGTTCTTCAAAGGCTCCCACCTCTTTGAGAAGTCGGAGAGAGAGCCATTTTGTCCCCACCAATTGGCGCACCTGTCCTCCTCGCGCTCTCACCCATTCCTCCGCCTCCTCCTCCTGCGCGACTCATTCGCTTCTTTTTTTCTCTCGTACCTGCCGTTTACCTGTTGCCAGCTTTGCGCGCGCGCACTCGCCGCGGCGACTCGCACCGTCCGATTGCCGCGAGAGACTCGCGCGACCGACACCGTTGATGACCAGCCACGTGTCGAGACGCGAGCAAAAGATCAAATAGCGAAATACAAGCGCATTCGGCGAGATAATAAAAATCGATAAAGGATAAAAAAGGAGAATGTGACGGGGATTGCGTGGTACAAAATGAATTATCTATGAGCTATGAGGCGTTAGTTAACATTAGTACCGCAAGATGCGGGATGACGACATACATATTTATTGCGTATTAAATGTTCATACAAAGATATAACAATGACTCTCGCGTATTCGCGGCGCTACGGTGCTAACATTATTATTGCAGATTAATATTGTTGTTTCGGAGGAAACGAGTTTTATTTATTGCGCACACAAGAGGATTGATTTGAGGAGGCGTTTTTGTCGAGTAGGAGGAGGTCGATATGTCGAACCATTTGGTGCTGTCCCTTCTAGCGGAACGGATCACGACTGCGAGTATCTCGTCGGGAGTATCACGATACATCGGAAATCGGAAAAATGAATCTTGCGGCCTCGCTTGTGTCGCGTCTCTTTCTTTCATTTCCAAACTTGGTGGTATTCACGTATTGCTTCTGAGAGATCGCGAGAGGTTTATCGTGCGGCTTACCGCCGCGTTGCACGAGACGAGATATATGTACGTGTGAGAGCATTACAAAAAAAAAATAAAAAAAAAACAAAATAGAATTCTAAATTTTTTATAACACCCCTGGTTGAGTATATTACTCACTGACCATAGGTACCTGTCGGTTATTATTTACTAACAGTAAGGTGTTGGTCCCTACAATCATTGAAGATATACCCAGCGCGATAATTGCCCGCCGTTATTGGCATTGTGTAGCCTCGCCCCCAGTTATCTGTAATATATTTTATTAAATGTTCATTTGTCAATCACACGTGTGAATAACCAATTGAAAATCTTCGCCGGAATATCTCGATATCGTATACCAAGAGCACTTCCGGAAACTTTTTCAACCACAGGGACGCGTATCCGCGACACGGACGCACGGAAATCCACAGACTCGGCGAATTGGATCGAAAGATGTAATACGGATATGAACGGAAGCTATTTGGTATTTTGCGCGCGCACGAGCGCGAATGTTTTTTAATAGAAATTAAAAAATCCTTATATATACGTGTACGATAGTCGAGGACCGCAAAATAGGTCCGGTAATTTGTGCGTTTTGTTTTGATCGTTCGTGGCTTTTAAACACGTGAAATTGTCTTGAACACCCTGTGTGAAGTTCTTTTTTCTCTGCTGCTCCTGCTTGTTCTTCGAGCTCATTACTGTGTAAACGTAACGCGGATTTTCTCCCTGAATCCCGAAGTGTGTGGTCGTGAAACGTATATAACGATTTAACTTCTTTGTTGTAATACTGATTCTCTCTCTTTCTCTTTCTCTATATCGTTAAATCTCTTATTGCACACACGCACGCACAGTCTCACACACACGCACACAAATGACACTTGGGTTTGTTTTGTTTTATTCTGCCTTACATGTAGGTTTATCCCGGTTGAAAACATTTTCACGGGAATACACCAAAACGGTCATCTTTTTTTTTTTTTTTTTAACTCGGGAGTGCATCTCGTTAAAATGCAAGTACCTGAAATTGTATCAATATGTATCAATCGGTTTTTCGCGATTATTGACGCACGTGGCGATTGTCGATGGGACATTTTTGCCCTCCCTTTAGTTAACTGGCACGAGCCGTCAGGTGAAACAGCGATGTTAAGTAATCAATAATAGAAAATCCAATACATGTCAGTATATAATTTATTATAGTTTAATATTTGGTATATAACTAATAAATATATAAATTAGTTGTATATTTTTTTAACAGGAAAAGTTGCCATCGTTTCTTTCACGGGGATAGACTTTTTAAAGTTGAACGAAATTAAACAACGGTTTTGCTATACGATGATGATATTTGCAAAAGAGACGGTATGTTTTTATTAGATTTATAAAAAAATGTCAAAAAATTGTCTGGGGGAGGGGTAAAGTAAGGTTTTTGTTAAATACAACACAATATGTGGATCTATACGACACCCGACGGCTCATATGTCGTATTGGATTATGTATACTCTATTACACGCAAGAAGGGCACTTTCGCGCAATTTTTCAACCAGGGTAATCGCCTCACGTGCACATATTCTTTCATTCTAAAGCGTTTTCGCCCGCTCCGAGTCGAGGAGAGCGCGATTGCTTATCATTATTATCACTATTATGATTGCTTGATCAACGAACGGGGGAGTGCATGCTGATGAATTTAACATTCTGGACGTCTTCGCGTTCGATTCTTGCCAGTTTCGAATTTGTTCTTATCGCGAAATGCTTCTATGACTATGACGCTGTTAACAAGGACCGTGTAATCTCTGCGATACTCACGTGTGTTCCGCGAAAATTTGTCAAAATGGTTTGTGAAACTTCAATCGCGACGCGCTTGTCAAAGACAATAATTTTGATGCCGTATGCCATCTTCTAAATCATTCTTTTATTCTCTAGCCAAAAAAAATATTGTGAAAAAACGTGATGTCAAGTAAGAAAAAAATAAAAATCGCTCACGTCTCTCGTTTTATCTCCTCTTATTGAAATTGTAAACAGATAATCTATCGCGACGAGAGAATATAAAAAAAAAAGTTATTTTATTACACACATATGTGCTCTACGGATTAAAAAAGCTGTTTTTGCTTGTTGCGAATTTCACAAGGAGTGCGCAACAGCAAAAAGCCTGGCCGGAACTCGTATGTTTACCGTTTTTCTCTTCCAAGCCAAGTAACGGCTGCCATTGTATTCTCGATTGTTTCGGACCTTCATTTCACTCATTCGATAGACAGTGAGGTGAATTTGTGTGCCGCTTGTATTATACAATCGAACTCGTGCGATTGATTGAGTTTAGAGAGCGATCCGACGAGAGAATTCTACATCGGGAACATTCGCTTGCCCAGACTGACAATGTGAGTTTCATCAACGTCTGCGAATGATTCGATCGTACACGCAAGCACGAGTGTGGACATTTGTTTGCATCGTGACAATGTACTTCAAAGCTGTGGCCGTAATACATCCTAAAGAGTTTTCGAAGAAGAAAGGTAAAACTGATTTTTTTGTAGTTAGGTAAAATAGGTGAAATAATCTCTCTTAAAAATTAGATACAACGCCAATAATAACACTCAATAAAATGTAAAATAAAAAAATATTTTATAACGCAATAACACTGTCCTGGGATAGAAATAAAAACACAATTATTAACCTTTCCGTTACCTGGTCATTTTATTGTTCGTAACAGACGTCGATGAAATTCGCACAGGACTAATTTTTTTTTTTTTTTATCGCATTTCTTTTCTTTTTACTTGGATTCTCAGTCTTCACAGACCACTGCGTTTGCTTGCAATTATTCGTGACTACATTAATACAAAATATATTTTATTATAATTTATGTAGTTAATTAATCGTCATAATAATATTTATAGCTTCTTTTATACGTTTGGTGGTCAGGAACCTGGCGTTTGTCTCAGTTTCCGTTCGATTCTTTGGGTTATGAGAAGTTACGGAAGATGGATTTTCGCGGTGTCGACTTGAAAAATCAAGATTGATTAACCGCTTATCAAAGTTGATTTTCAAATTGTCAACAGACCACGAGCAGACAGGATAATCAGGATAAGGAGAAATGTTAGGGGGTTTGGCCTAAATAGACATATTTACACGAAAGGCCGAAAGGATAATTTTTCTCCGCGCGATTTATAAGCGTAATCCGAAAGAGGTAATTTCGTTATAATAATTTTTTACCTTTACGTTGAATTTAGTGAGAGGATGGAGGGCATCGAGCGAACAGATCAGGGATGAACGCCGTGTTTATGGACCACCGTTCTACAGAAGATTGTTTTTCTCATACCCATTCACGAAGAATTTGTTATCCTAATATTTAGTTCTCTATAAAGCGTTACTATTCTAAAATTTAATGCGATTTTTGTCTGTGTTTATTGTACGTGGTGTGGTGTGTGTATATGTATGTATGTGTTTGCTGTGTGTATGTGTGTGTATTACATATCTGTTTAAGATCTGCACTTCTTCGAATTACGCAAGAATTACCACTTCAAGACATGACGCGTAGGCGCTACACGCGTTCGATATTAAATAAATATATATAATCGATGAAAAAATATATATATTAAAAAGTAGATACGAATAAGTGCGGAGGGTTTGGTACTGTTTTTTTTCTCGACGAATCATAATACATTGCGTAAATAATTGTCTTTCACGTCCATACCCTGCACACTCCTCCACAGCTCCCGCCAATCTTGACTTTTTTTTATCGTTATAATGACTTTCACATTATTATTGAAAAACCATTACGTTAAAAACTTCCACATTATAAATCTAGAATGCACGACAACGTTCGTAACCGGTGACGCTACACCCACGAACTTCACACCCCCACACACACACACACACACACGCGCGCACCTCAACGCTTTTCTCTCTTTCACTCTCACATTCTCTCTCACACTCTTTCACTCTTTCTTTCTCTCTTGATAGTATAATATCCTGAATATAAAAGTAATCATATATAATTTAGAACATATGCATATATATATATATGTGTATATATATATTTTTGTATTTAAATATACCTCTTTTGTATTTTACCCACACACATAAACCTTTTTTATTCTCCTCACATATATACATACGCATATTTTTATCTCACTCTTACTCATCCACATTTTCTCACGTCTTCCCTTATTTCGATTTTAACGCGTTCCTTAACACGTTTTATAGGTTTTTATAGTAGTAATTTAATTTAATTGAACTTCACAATCTCTCCGAATTCATATTATAAACAACAAATGCCTTACACAACTGAAAACGTCTGTAAAATATGAGATCATGTCTGCCGAGGCACATGCTTCTGAATCTCTTAAAGCACGTTACAGTAACTTCCAGAATTCAGAAACGTACATGTCCCTTGGCTCTCGACAAACGCGCATCGAGGATTCTTACACTAATCGTATTGTATCCCTTAGGTTCATTAATATTATGTGATTCTTGCCACTTTGTTCCGCAGCAAATTATCGCGTCGTGGCTTTTTGCAAGCCGCAATAAAAAATTTTGTAAACAAAACGCGAGACATTCTCAACATCACCATGAGAAACTTGCTTTCTTCCTCTTATCCCCTCGACGAGAAACTGTCTCGCTTAATTTTGAACACTCTGAACTTGGAAATAATCCTGAATCTAGACATTATCGTTTCCAAGCGATCTTGTCTGACACAGCCTTACAGCTAATGAACGGAATACGCTGACGCTTCCATGCACACATACGTACACACACGCACACACATACATACTCTCTCTCCTCTCCCTTGGATTTGACCGATTTTCTCTCGCCGTTTAAGCTCGTCATCGTTGTCAAGCGACAAAGTCGTGTGGTGGTTTCGCGGTTGACTTTGTCGCGCATTCTCTTCTTCGAGAAACAACTAAACGCAAGAATTATGCGCAACGCGTGTCAAATAGAAAAACAAAGAAAAAATGATGGAGGAGGGGAAGATCATGCATCAATTTTATCGAGCATCTATTTCTCTCTCTCTATTTCTCTCTCTCTCTCTCTCTCTCTCTCTCTCTCTCTTTCTTTCTTTCTATCTCTCCCTTTCTTACATACACATACGCAGCATTCATTCACAACTGCGCACAGAAAGACTAAATTTCATATTTGTGTTCTTTTCTTGTATTGCAGGTTTACTAGGATATTGTTATCTAACTGTATCGTAATCTACGATACATTTTCCTTTCGCTCTTCTCTTTTTTTTTTTCGTTTTGCATTCATACATAACACGGCATGCATCACCACGCAAACGTATGAAATCGCATTTTTCTCATCTTCTTACGAAATAACTTCGCAACTTAATAAACAACTTAATAATGTCGTCGTACGCAGTTACCAATTTAATCACCATACTTGAGCGAACATGGACATGTAAAAAATAGAGAAAAAAGAAAACCGATATCTCTTTTATCATCTAGTCGCGCTTTTATCATTGCAAATATCAGATAGAAAGAAAATGTAAGAGAAGCTGTTCGGACAAATCGTAGACGACACGATAGATTTTTTTTTTTTTATACAACTAACACAGTAATAAACGATTAAAAATATCGAAGAGGTTTTGTTACCGTGTAAGAGTCGTTGCCACATTATTTTGGATAAACAAAACAGAAATAAGAAATCGAAATAGAAACTTATTTGTTACAGCTATTTTGTTACAACGACAACGACTCTGAGATGTTTTTCGCGGCGCTCATACTTTTGTTTTTATTGCATGTTTCGTGCCCAAAGATTGGTCGTTCTGTTGCACGGGTCAGCCGACCCAGTGACGTCACTACACATGTTGCTCCGTTGAACGAACCGCAATCCAAAGATGTACTCGATGATGCTCAAGTCATGTAACTGTCTTGTTTACTCCGTTTTCTTTCTTCATGTGTGTTTTATCTTTCCCACTTTCTTTACAACAAAACAACTATTTCTTCTTCGTGCTTGAGCATCGTCCTGCTGTTTCTATCACCGCTGATCGCGCTACAATTCCCACTTGTTGTAACTGCAGAGACATAGACTCCAGCAACCCGACCGTGTCGTGGAAACATCGCTGTGATTTCCGTTGGCATCGCCGCTGCTGTTGTTGTTCTCCAAGCGATTGTTGTTACTGTTGCTGTTGCTGGTACGATGTATCATCACAACGTTTTCAGTGATAGTGACGGGCCCGTTGGTGGTGCCGCATGCGGTAAACAGGCGATCGCCGTCGACAACACCAGCGGGTCGCCGACTGTCCTATACTCAAATGCTGCTTGGCTTGCACGGCTCGACAATAACCTTGTCGCTGCTGGTAGTAATTCGCTGGCTGCTGCCTTCCGGTGGCGATGGCGACGCGCCGCCGTCTTCCGATTTGTGAAGTGGCAGTTTCACACCGTTTTGCACATAGTGAGTCAGCCGGGTAGGCAGCGAACCCGCATTTAACTGATAGAACTCGACCAGTTGCAACAAGTCGTAAAATTTGGTCGCACCTTTATCAAGAGTGTACAACCAGCAGTTACGACGCTCGTCAAAAATCTGGAAAAAGATCATTTAAATAATATAAAAAAACGCTGATATAGTGAAACTGACGCATTTGAACAATATAGTAACTTTATCTAAAAGTCATGATAAAAGAAATTTTAATAATTTCCGCAGTTAATGAGAAGACTACAAAAATTCAATTCATTTTAATTTGTCGCTATTTAAACTAGAGTACTTACGGGTTGGATTTGCGCATGAAAGACCTTATCGTTGTACTTGTAGGTCAGCACGAAAGCTCCCGGATTGCTCTTGCTTTCTCTGACCAGAAACACACTGAAACCATACAGAACAAAATATTTAATGAGAATACATGTCATGTTAATTGTAAGAATACGTATTGCGTATGTGCGTGTGTGTGTGTGTGTATAGATATAATAAGAAATATCGGAAAATGCGCAATTATAGTATACTTATAAATTATTATATTACTAATTATAGTACACTTATAAAAAAATTCTTACGTTATTTTTTGAATATAACTTTCTATGAGACTATTTTATTTTTTATAAACTAAAAAGTATTTTACAAACGATCTCTTTATTAAATAATAAAGAGATCCTTCTTTGAATACTTTTTAATTTATAAAATAAAATAGTCTCATAAAAAATTTTATTCAAAAAATAACATAAGAATTTTTTTATAAGTATACTATAATTAGTAATATAATAATTTAAAAGTATACTATAATTGTGCATTTTCCGATATTTATACACTAATATGTAATAACAATCTTAACTTTTTCAGCAAAATTGAAATATTATTTGACATACAAAATATTATTATATTCTTACAAATAAAATTATATAAGAGATGTATATAGAAATATACATATAAAATATATAAAATATTGTATATTTTTTACAAGATATATAAGATAAATATTATCAAGATATGTAAAATATTATGTATCTTAATTGTTTTAGTAAATTTAAAATATTGTTCAATAAAAATTCATCTTCACAGATAGTAATATTTCTTAAAATAGTGTCACTGTCGTACACGAATGATTGGTAATATCCGGGAGTGGAAGACGAGTTTATGTGACCCATTTTTTATACTTCTTATCCGTACACAGCGCGAAGATAAGGTTCGCTGATGTCCGGTTATCGCCTCTCATCAACCCCGATGCTCGTCCAATGGAATATTCATGTGAGTGAATATTCCACGTCTGCCAAGCTAGCAGATAACATAGCGGTGACTCGCAGTCCCTGTCACGGAACGGCAATGTGTCCAAGGACTATTCCGAGTTAGGATAACGACGTTACGGCTTCTGTATAGTACAAAGGAGCTTCTCGTCCGTCGCTACGATGCCTATAGAACTTCACTATCTGTCAAGCTACCCCGAGAACTAACTTGTAACATTGAGAGAGAGAGAGAGAGAGAGAGAGAGGAGAAATGGCGATTAGTAGACAATGCCCAGGGCGGAATCGATTAGAAAGTTTTTCACATTCAATGAGTATGACCACAACGACATTGATGACACGAGACAAGGGAAACTCTCTCGCCAAGCGAACGAAGCTCGAATGCCAGGTAAGAAAGACGAGCAAGATCCTCTCGCTATGCGTCTCTCCTGTTCTCTTCTTTTCCTCATTGTCGATAGGAAGCGAGAAGATACGAGGAAGAGAATACGGCGGAGGCGGCGAGGCGAAGTACGATCGAGATTATGCAAATTTATGCACGAGCCCCCCTGAACGGACATAAAACCCAGAGACAACTACGTGATCCCCGAGCACTCAATTACCCGGGGCTAAGCGCGACGAGATAGATGGAAGAGCGTCGTTAATTAACCATTTATCCGCGATTCCCGGCGCCGGTACGGCAAATAAAAGATGAGATCGAAGAACAGGAAGAACGAGGAAGGGATAAAACGACAAATCAAAATATCGGCAAAACAGTCGCGACATAGAGTCGTGAGGTCATCGATGGATGATGGATGATCAAGTTTCCGTTACGGAATGTATAATCGTCACCAAAAAATCTGGCGCGGTTTTAAAATCATTAATCTGCAATGACGTTGTTTATCTGAACAAGAAAGAGCCCAAGGCTTTCAGATGTGAAATTGCAACATTTAAAAAAAAAAAAACCAATACGAGCCAATGTAGCTTGTTGGTGTTTACGTAGCTTCTCTATTAATATTTTCAAAAAGTTAGTTTGCCTTAAGATAAGATTTTTTCCAAAACTTTTACTTAAAGTATTTATCGCGCGACGGTGTACTATTCAAAAAGTTAATTCTATTCAATGAAAAAGTATTCTCAGAACTCGATTCACATGTCGTACAAAATATTTTAGACTCTATTTTATCAGCTTTTCATTAGTGTAGAAATAAACAAGTAGTTTTACTATGCAAAAAATCTGCAAACACTTTATTTGTTTTCGTCGATGCGATAAACTTTTAGTAGCGGTTGTCCTCACATGAACGAACTATTTATCTGGCAACTTTGCGCGCGTCTAATTAAATCTGACATTTTGAGTTCAGCTGTCGAACGGAAATTGGTAAAATGACTTTTCAATTTCAATACTAAAGTCAATTTATATATATATATATATATATATATATATATGTATAAACAGTGCTAAAAACCATTTAAATGCAATTTCGAGTATGACGGAGCCAAGAAAAATCACAAAAGTAGTATGTCAAGAGATTCAAACATGTTGTGAGAGGAGCGACTCTGTTGCCGCTGTTATCCTCTTATGTTTCGAATTGAGCGTCGAGAAACATCGCAATCTTTTCGCGGTTTTATCTCGACAACTAGATAATCAATAATTGTAAATGTTTTTTATAGTATTTGTACGTTGGTAATCTATCGCAATCTAGTTTGTTTTTTATCAATGTTACAATATAGTTTTGCAGCTAAAGTTTATGTTGCGCCTTTTTAAACGGATTTACGCACTTAATACAAAAAGTCACTTATAATTGTAATCATCTCAGCTTTGAAACAAATCAAACGTTTAGAAACTTCGCGAACGCTTACAAAATCTCTTGTTGTAATTCAACAAGAGATAAGTATGCAATTCAATCTGCTTGGAGAAGTTTGAAGCAAATAATCGATTCTACGTGATACTTCAAATCAATAAAGTGTTTTTGTTTTTAGATTAAGTTTGTTTCTCCGTAAGAATTTTACAATGCGTTTTATATATCTCTCAGACGTATCTTTCTCTCAAGTCTTTTTCTCTCCGATACGTGACGCCGCACATATACGATTCCGCTCCGTTAAATAAATAACGCACTCTCGGGAGCAACGTCCCAGAGTGCCTATGCAAACGTAATGAAATCTGATTTGGGATATTAATAATTTCCTAATGTTTCAAGGGCGTGTCCACACGTGTAACGGTTGCTCGGATTACTGGGTCAATACGGGTTAAATGCGAGGGTCAATGTGGTCGCGGTGACGGATTCGTTCGGAACAAAGCGGGCATAAGTAAAGGCGATAAAGAAGTGAGAAGGGATCCAAGTTTCATTACGTATGCTATAAGAATAATAAATACATTGAGAGAAGATATAAAACAAATCTGCATAATATATAAAAATTCCATACATTAGCAAACTCGCTTACTTTGAATCCGCTTTACTTTTCTTGCAAACGTTCTTAGTTTTTTTTATTTTATTTTTTGTATCTTTGCGCACACAATTTATTTGTTTGTGTAAGTTTTTTTTCTCTCTCTTTCTTGACACACAAAAACATGATAATATATTATTGAAATAAAACCGCAAAAAAAAGGTCATACGCATAAACAGACAGCGCGTTGTTCGACGCAGATCGAGAATCGCCATTAAAATTCAGGCACGCAGAAAGGCGCGAGCGAATTAGCAAAGAATAGTATATCGAGATACTAAAAAGAAAAATATAGTGTGTGTGTGTGCTGAGGTGGGCGAAAGAAGTGGAAGACGTTCGATAGGAATTCACGATCGTGATTTACGATCGCTCGTAATAATCGCGATGAAGATTACGCAAGCGCCAGCCAGGCGTGTCGTCCACGCCGGCAGCTTCGAGGTCGTAACTCTCAACCGGTTCGAGGCGGACCCTCTCCCGCCTTGGATGATGATAGTTATCATCGCCAACATCAACGCAATCGGGATTTTCGGGGGGAGGAGGGGAGAAAGGATCATTACGATGCTGTCGTCGTCGCCACCGCCGGTCGCTGCAACGACGCTCTATCAACTTCCGAGCGCGATCGAGCGTTTTATCGGGGAGAGAAACGACCCAAAACTTCAAAAGTGCGGCTTTGACGGAAGTGCAACCGCGAACATTCTAGTTTGCGCGATCAAGAGAAATCAATTTTCTATTGGATATGCGAAACGTCAATCTGCAGATTTGTATTTTCAAATCAGTTTAGAATTATATATATATATATAAATCTACAGAGAATATATATATATATATATATATTTCCATAAAAAGTTTAATTCGTCAACATTTCTGGTCTTAAATGATTTTATATCAGTTTTTGGTAACTATTACTAAGAAATTCTCAGATTTATAACTTTATTATAAATGTTTTTAAATATTATGGCAGCTTAGACAAAATTCTAATTACAAAGAGCAAAGTTTTGCAGTCTTTTTGAAGCAGCTGAAAAGTTCAATTCGTGTTTTGTATAACGAGAGAAAGTCAAGTCAAGATAGAATAGAACTTACCCGTCGACACTGCCGTGATCTCTTATAATGGCCGCCGCGACTTCTCTCTTCAGACCGCCGTGAAACCAAGGTTGTAGAACGTGTATACCTCCGTCAAGTCCATGCAGCCTCATCATGGCACAGCCCGGTGGTGTTCGCGAGAACGGTCGCCATCTCCGTCGCCAAACCATACCCTCGTTCTCGGCTATATCCTTGGCTTCCTTTGGATCTTCGACTATCCTGCCCACACTACCGGTAAAATCCATCGCCACGCGTGATCGTATAGACTCCTGTAAGGAAGAACAATCGTGATTATTCATAACTCCGTTTTATCTCGTGAAAAATAATAAAACACGATGAGCTTGGATTTTATGCTTAAAAATCTCAACAAATAATTTCTTGAGAAATAATTTTTTTTTTTTTCAGCAAACGCAGCAATCTTCAAGAAAATTCTATATTATTCTTTAAAAATACTGAAGAGAAAACTTTCAATATAAAAATAGAATTCTACGATTTTCTTGTGGAAGTTTATCATCGTGCGTTTTTCCGGCGCGGCGTTGGCGCACCTAAGTTTCGTCGTGCGCGCTCAATGATCCCAGAATAAATACTCTATCCATAACCCGAGTATGAATGTGAGTTCGAGCGTTTCGACGTTTATCTCTTGGCAAGCCCGTCCTCTGCGAGCTGGCGGGATAAACGAAGAGCCGTTCAACGCTACCGCCGAACGCTTTTATTTGGGATTAGAAGCGCGAGCGATTTTCAAACCCGGTAAATAACTCGTTCTGCGGCAGCGCGAAAGAGAGACCGAAATTCTCTTCCGCTTTTCCCTCGCTCTCTATCCGTGATCCACGGCGAATAAACCGCGCCCCGCGAGAATCTCCCGTAAAATTATGGCCCGGATGCGATACAGCCGGTAACAATCGCAAACGATAACTCATCGCCGTCCTCCGGGACCGGTCATAATTTTATCCGCCCGACTCTTCTTTCCGCAAATAGGGAGCATCGATGTCAAAGCAAGCCTCGATATCGAGCGAGATAATCGCATCGAGATAACTTGACTACCTTTGCTTATAATTAAGCGTGATTGAAACACACACACACACACACATACCAAAAAGGCCCAACTTTTTAATACTCGCAATTTCTAATATTCAAATGTATTTCAAAATCACACTTATTACATTCCTATTTTGTTCAAATAGGCAGAAATTACAGGTCAATGGATCTACAACACCTGGCTTCGCATTACGCGATCACACGATAAGTGCTGAGACGAGTATCCGCGAATATCCTCCCCACTCGCCAAATAAATTTGAAATATCTGAGATATTCGAACGTGTATAGTGAAAGACCGATGTATAATTTGATGAGTCGTCGCAGCAGCAGTCTTCACATCAAGCCCTTTCTCGTCAGGTTCTTGATAACGAGCAAAAAGCCGGAGCGCACGTAGTGGATTAGTCGGTCGTTAAAATAAATAGACGCTCGCGGCGCGAGTACGTACGGGGAAGAGAATTACGGTAGAGATAGAGAGAGGGGGAGGGAGAGAGAGAGAGAGAGAGAGAGAGAGAGAAAGGGCTTGGGGGGTTCCTCATCAGCCGGAGAATTACCGTGAAGCGAGAACTCGAGGGTGCTTTCGGGAGTCTCCGGAAACCGGGAAAGCCGGTGCGCGGCCCCCGAGCATACGCCCGTAACGCGGCCGGCCGCGATCGATGTTCAAACCGGCTTTCTCTCTCCTCTCCGATTCGGCCCGCTCTTTCTCTAAGCCGCTTCTCGACTCCTCTCTTATTCTATGAACGGAGAAAGGGTAATATAGCAGCTCCCTCTCCCTCCCTCTCTCTCTCTCTCTCTCTCTCTCTTTCTCTCTTTTCATCCCAATAGGCTTTTGTCCTGGCCTTGACATCAGAGTGACCTACCAGTCCGCCGCGATGATTTAAAAACTTAGTGTGTCTTCTGTTTCTCTAGCAGAGAAGAAATAATCAAAAACTCTGATTTCTTTGTTATCGTTTGATCTGTATAAATACACACGCGAAATTTGATTACATAAACAAATTCTTTACAAAACTGTATTAAATATCTGTCGCTGTATTTCTCATCTTTTATCATAAAAAAAATGTAATAAAACTTTTGTCACACACTTGTTTAATTCATTTTTGCTCGCATTGTTGAGGGTAAAGAGTAACAAAGAAGGTATCAAGTATCGTAGGTGCAGCGTTGCAGGATATTAATAGCAGCGTGTACTATCAGCTGAGTTTCCGCACGCAAATTGATTCTTAAACGGCGCACCGAGCAACGTATCAGAGCGAGTGTTTAGCGGCATGAAGCTCCAGACCAATCTAAGTCCGGCCACGTGTATATAATATTTTAAGGGATGTCCGACGAGCGGAGTTAACGCGCAGCGGCTTCCCGGGTTCCGGAGCGAGTTTACTACTTCCGGCCCAACTTCGTTGGTTTGAACGCATGCAGGAGAAAGCGGAGAGAGAGAGAGAAAGAGAGAGAGAGAGAGAGAGAGAGAGAGAGAGAAAGAGAGAGCTTTTCCGCTCGGCCAGGCTTCCTCGTCGTGTTTTATCGTTATTACAAGCTCCTTCGAAGTTTACGACTCTGTGCGGCGGATAACGTTCTTCGTCCCTTACTTTCCTCTCCCCCTCTCGTCAACCCCCTCGTCGTTCGATCAACTTCCACCTCGCCTCGCGAAGTGCTAGCCGCCGGAAATGACGCGTCCAGGTTGCACGACACTCTCCCTTCCCTTTACCTTCGCCATCAGTCGTTTTCTCTCGTAAAGAAATTTTGCTACGTCGCTTATGGAAAGTTGACATCACCTCGGAGAGACATAAAAGTCGTCGCTGCTTCCACAGTTACGTTATATCTTTTCACGCGATTAAATCTCGACATTATATACTTGGTATCTTGAGCTCGGGATTCTGTTAAACAAGGATCAATGCGACACACATCGCTCCCCGGCAGATCTCGCGTCGAGATTCGTTCCATAAAATCATCTTTGAAATTGCTTTTCTCCTAACAAAACCTCACACCACTTCGCGAAATCGCGTTTCGTGCGTAATCATTCTTATTCGGATGTCCACTTTATTTCGTTTTTATGACGTTTTAAATTTTCATTGACACTGTGAAAATATTACGTAATTACAAATAAATGGCATTGCACGTATGTATGTACGTGTTCTTGCGAGCTTATCGCGTGTGCGCACCATCAGCGATTGGATTTCCCTTCGCATTCTCTGTCCTCCGCTTCTCGTTCCTGCGGCATTTTGCGACTCCCTCGTTATCGTGAATACCTAACGTTGTTTTACGACCGATAAAAGCATCTCTTCTCTTGTCTGGCGGTAGCATATCGTTTTACCCAGCTGGGTCGGCTGCTGCACTACATTGTGTCGAGAGCACCGAGAGAGTATGTGAGGAATCAACTTTCGCAAGCAAGATAAATTTTCTTGAGTTAATTATCTTTGTAATCTGGCTTTTTGCAAATTGCGTAAAAATTAGTAATAAGCCGCAATCAATAAAAATTAAATATCAACATATTTATCATCAATTCAGCGAATAATTATTTTGCATGACAAAATTAAACAAATTATCACAATGTAGTAAAACTACATTACAGAGAAGATAAAAGAAGAGAATCTAGTTAATAAAAATAAATGCTACAAAATAACTGTTCAACGTTAAAAAAAATAGAAATTGCAATAAAAGTATAAAAAAAAAAAAAAAACGTGGAAAAGATAAATGTTAGTTTTCTTTTCTAAGCTTTCGCAAGTGCAGTCTGGGAGCGTCGCGAATTCCTTCGAGACTTGCATAGTAACACAGAGGGTCAGTCACAGTCGAAGATAAAGGTGCCGAAGTAGGGGAAGAAGTGGGAGAGGTTGCACCTGGAGGCCCGCGACTGTTATCGATTCGACTCGCACGCTATCGATCCCGCCAACCCTATCGCTATCGGCCACGTGGACAAGCTGGTTGCACAATCGAAGAGATAAAAGAAATCCTTCGCGGAGCGTATGTGAAACGCATGTGCAGAAAACTTTCACGTCGGTTTCCTATTATATTTGCTCGGAAAACACCGACCGGTCGGTATTGCCGTGCGAGACACCCTAGCAAGGGGTTTATCGAGGTTGGATATGTTATTTCCGGTAGTACACCGTGAGGGTTTATCGCCACGTCTCTTCCTTCCTCTGTCCCTCGTCCACTACCAAAAGCGACGTGTGATATGTTCGAACTAATATTTTGCAGAAATGAAACGAAGCCGCAACGCAACACGTTTATTTATACGGAGTTTAATCCAATGGTATTTTTCTGTTTTTTTTAAAACGATATGTCTTTTAACCTGACATTTGACACGTTTAAAGAGTTTTAGTTTATCTATTTATAAAGTTTTAGTTTGTTTATTCATAAATCTGTGGTCACACACACACAAGCTTCGGACAAAATTCAAAAACGAAATAATCATAGATACGGAGAAAACAATGAGAATCATACAGTGGGTCCAAAAAGTATTTGTACGCCTTCATTTAATAATAATGCACATAATAGTTTGCGGTTGTATGTTTTATAATGAAGTTGGAAATTTAGCATTTATCGAAGAAAATTACGAATGCTCGAATGCATATCGATGTGTCGAGAGATAATTTAATACAGAGTGCAAGATTAAAAACTTTAAGACAATTAAGCATTTTCTATGTAAAACGCGCGCGCAAGTGTATTTATGTATTTCCTTTATTAATTGTTTGTAAACGCATTATTAAAAAATGTTACTCAGCATATAATTGACTATTAATGAATACTGTTTTTGTTAATGTATCATTTGTTTATCATATAAAGATATCATACAAAAACTAGGTGTACAAATACTTTTTATCTATTGTATATTTTTCTGTTGAATATCAAGTTTTCTAAACTTAGAAAATAAAACACACATCGTATGTAAAAATGAAAAAAAAGTAAAATAATTTCCTCTATATTTCTTTTCTTTTTTATTACAGTTTTATGTAATTTCCTTCTATTATACAGGTACTTACTTAATACTTGTTTGTAAATTATACGTTTGGTTTCTATAAAAAAAAAAAAGCGTGCCATGAAAGTCACAATATCAGTCACGAGTTCGTTGGTCGAATCTGCGAAATATATTTGCGGTTAACGGTATGTATAACTGTAGCATATAAGCGGCGATCGCGAGCAGATCTGTAGATGTAGGATTGACAACCCCTGTTAAGCCTGTTGCTAAGCGCTCATCACGTCTCTGGCAGAGTCGAGAAACGAACGAATAAACGAATGTGAGCCTCGCTTTGCACCGATCGACGCTACTGCGCATGCTGCTCTTTTGTTCCCTTTGCCCCTTTCCTACCTTTCTCCCATCTGTATCCTTGCAGCACCCCCCGTGAGCCGAGCTCAAAATTGTCCCCCTCGTAGTGTCGGAAAAAAAAAAAGATACGAACGCGCGACATCCAAATGGATTTCAATTCTAACCAGTAATGTTCACGACCCATTATTTCCATTTATTCTCTCCCAGTCATAATTTTTGTAAGTCTCACAACAGAAAAGAATCTTTAATGATTCTTTCGTTGCGGTTAATATGTGAGTCTATTTGAAATCGCGCTTGTCTTCACGTTTACTCCAACGAGGGTTGTATATTTGTTATGGTATGTTAGAAAAAGTATTCAAAAAAAAAACTATCAACTTTTTTAACGAATTAACGAAGATTCAAGGCTTATATGTTTATAAAACCAACTGTTAAATTTGACAGGCAGTAAGAGCTGATACGCTGTAAATGTTTTTTTCACAATATAAATTTCTCAATTGAGGGGAAGAGAAAATAGGTGCATACTCGTATATGTGATGCAAATCAAGCATCCTGTATGAATTTAAAAAATTTCAATTGAAATGATCACATGTGTAAAAAATTTACACTCCTAAAAAAAATATATATATATATATTACCGCAAAAAAATCCAGCGTATCGGCTCTTATTACCTGTTAAATTTCGCAAATCATTTTTTTCTTTAATAAAAAGCACCGCAAAAATAACAAAATTTTTATCTGTCTAATTTTAAATATATTAACCGAAATTAAAAACTAAACCTACGCAAAAACCAGAAGAAATTTATTAAAACCCGAAAGAAAATTTGTAAATAATAAATTCGCCGTAAACAGAAGAAAAATACATCGACGTGTACGTAGAGACAAGAGTGTGCGAAACATCTCGAATAATTTATCCAGTCTAGAAAGTGTCGAGAGACCGAAAGCTGAGAGACCGAAGCTTCCGCCGTCGACTATCGTCGAGTTACGACATGCATGCGAAGGGTGTTACGCAACTATCTCACCGGCAGCGACGACGAGCCGCTATCGTGCAACTGCACGATGACGCACATAGAGCACAGTTCAGTATTAATTGTCTGAGGTTATCGGACAAAAGCGAATTACTGTCACAAAGCCGTCGCCGTCGTCGTCGTCGTCGACGTCATCATAGTGTATGGCTTTCGCGAACCGCTTGTTGCGGAAGACACACAGGAGAAACAGAAGAGAGGACGTCTCCTAAATTGCATCGGATACGCTCGGTCTCAGATAGTAGTCGTCCAGTAGTTTAGATAGACGTTAATTGTGCCCGGCGATTCACTTGGGAATATGTCCAGAGAGGGAATACGTCGTCGGAATAGAGAAAGAGAGAGAGAGTGTGTGTGTGTGTGTGCGCGCTACACGAATGAAGAGTAAAGACAAAGTTTGTTCTGAAATAAAGGAAGTGAGCGCTACCGTCTGCCAACATTAGCCCGGCCACATCGTCGAACAAAGACAAATTACACAAATCGCTTGGTCGGAGCTCCGTTCCCCAGCTTTTCAGGATATTCCCTATCGTAGCTCGTTGCGCAACACCCAGCGGCACCCGTGACTCTCTTCCAGCCGATGATTGACGTAAAATTATGCAAAAACTGTCGTGTCTCGCGCGCGCCGTTGGGAAACCGCGCGAGACATGCGTTTCTATCGCGCGGAATACACGTCTCTCCTCTTCTCGTAGCGGACAAAGAGCTTAAGACGAACACGGCCTTCCAGCTGACATCACTCTAGCAATCGAAAAAGAGCGCGCAAAAACTATTCTTTTGACAACTTGACGGCGATTCTCCGAAGAGAAAAAACAGCGCTCGCAAGTTAATTCAGCGGGTTCATCTCGGTACAACGAGCACGCCGCACCACGACGAGGAAAAAAAAAAAAAACACGTAATTTTACCGAAAAGTCATGGACATCTGATTCACATGGATTTAATCGACGCGTTCAAGTCGAGCCTTTCTCACGTATTGTGTTGCTTTTTACCAAGCAAACGTTAACAGTTAACTGAAAAAAAAAAAGAACACCACACACGTATTTCAAAATGCTAATGATAACTTACTTTTTTTTTTCTTCGTCGTTAAATGACACCGTCAACGCACTTAAGATATTCCGAATTTACTGCAACAAGTTCCTCTAACAAGTTCCAGAAAAGTAGTGTTGTGTGCTAAAAAATATCGTACAACTGCGACTACACAAAAGACGACGTTGATCGTTACGAGAGCGTTGCCGACGTAGAGCGATAACTTATATGCGCTTTTGCGTTCCGTCGCGCGACGTCATCGATGTCGCAAAGCGCGTATATAATGCGCCATGTGGGCGCGCATTCAGATGCGTTCGATCCCTCACGTCTCTCCGGCTTTGGTGTATTGTACGCGCACAGACGATTGTACCCGGCGTATGTGAGAAGGGAAGAAGGAAAGATATATATATACATATATATATATATATATATATATGTATATATGTATATATATGTGTATATATATATACGTATATGAATCGGGCACCGATCGCGCGTGCCCGTGTAATTTAAATAATAAACGGCGTACTCTCGACGCCGTTTCGAAATCAAGAAAAACCGCGACGTTCGTTTTAAACGAGCGCGCTGACACGTTCACGTGTCGAACTAATTTATTCTCGCATTTTCAATCAATCTTCTATCCTCGTCGTCGATTTGTGAATTCACAACGAACCGATTAGGATTGGTGAGATTCGCGACGCTTAATTGTCTCGCTTCGACGGTACCTTCTCTCGCTTCGTTCTGATCATTCGTCAAAGTTGTCGAAAACACAAAAGAATTACGCATACATGCATAGTTTTAATACATTTCTTTAGCCGACAAGAGAGTGTAAGAAATATTTTTTTATAAAATGTAATTGATCGCGCGCGATACAATATTGACAAGATGTAAAAACACACGTACGTTGTTTATACTGTAGAAATTTAATGTCTTAAAAAAAAAAAGCGAGCATGTGCGCGTCTTTTCGAGAACGCTTCATCAACTTCGCCACCCTCGACGCGGCTGTTAAAGGAAGATATAGAAATCTGAAGGACGGGATCAAAGGGGCACGACGGAGCACGACGAATCCGCGCACAATGGCTTGTTGTGCCGCGTAAGCTCCACTAGGGCTTCTCTGAGAGCGCACTCCGAACGCGTAGAACCAGATGACTCGCTCTCTCGAGAAATACGAGAGGAGGATGCACGTCGGGACGCGTCGGGTCGCATCCACCTTTGGAGAATCCAAAAACTGCGTTGGTAAGCAAAAGTGCGGAGAAAGCACGTTGCGCCATCGATCGCGGGAAATGGCTTGTTAAGACGATTGGGGATGACCAAATAGCTCCGCGAAAAAGCAAAAAGCTTCTTGGCTTCTCCGTGGCGCCAATCGACGAAGAAATACGTCGCTACTGTGTTCGAAATACCGTTTGATAAATCACTTTGCCGCGAGTCGGCTCAATTTTGCGTTCAATATATCGTCAGCCAGAAACTCTAACATTTATATATAATATAAAATATAATAAAATAATAGTAATCAATTAACACACAGGTCAAAGCGATTTCTCTATTGTTGATAATAAAATATAATAAATTGCATCGCACAAAAAATCTATAGTATATACAATTATTTGTGGTACACGGTTATTATTCGTAAAACAAATATAAATATAGGAAATATAAATACTTTTCGACACACATTGAGATCAAATTTATCTGTAATTTCAAATCTCTTTGTACGCGTACGTTTATATTTAAATATTTCATCATATTTTTCGATGTTATTAGATAAATAAAATGTAGTCGAAAAAAATCACACGTATTTGATATGGCTTATATATAGACTAAGAAAGAGTGCAGGAGCGCAGTGAAGTACACGCACAGAATAAAATTAGACAGTCGTCGATCGCGCGTGCAGTGTTCCTGCGAGAAAAAACTGTTAAACAATTTTGCCAGAAGCACGTTCCAGAGTGAATAAAAATAGATACGATAATCCCGAACGGAAGATGGAAGAGAAGAAGGAGACCGAAAAATCGTGTTGAGAGAGAAGAACAGCCGCGGGACAGTCTGATTATTGACATCAATGCACCTTTTAACTTGCTCAAACGGTCTTCGTTGCTTCTACACTAAATCGACTATCGATGACCAAGCGTTCCGAGCATTCGCTCTTCGACAATGCATTGTGAAAGTTCAACTTTTAACAAGATATTTAACATCCTCTTATGTGTTATTACATCACACAGAACCGCAGTGTTCATTTCTTATTCTAAAAAAAAAAAAAAAAAGAACATACTTTTAAGAGTGATAACGCTTTTATCTTTATCTTTACACAGTTACTGTAATCAGGAAAGTCCGTTAAATTTAACGCGCATAAGAGAACGTGTGTTTTGAAAAAAAGAGAAAAGAAATTTTTCTTTCGGGATCAAAATTTTTGTTCGATATCAAGCGACAAAAACTATATCTCGATTCGCGATTACTGTTGAAATGAAAAAACAAAATAAAACAAATTTTGATAATGTAAATGATGATATTTGTGACGGTAGGTTCTCTCGAGAAAGTTCATAGGGGGAAAGTCTCGGGAGTGCAGCGGCCTAATGACGTTTGCGCCGAGATTAATCTCCGGACGCGCGCGACTTATGCAAAGTCATACTCCGGCTTCGCTCGGCGGTAAGTTAATCAAGATCGGAATTAGCGATCCCGCTACCACATCACTAGCCTTGATAGCGTCATTAATGGGTTGCCTAATGCGGAAGAACAAAAAAAGAAAACGATAATCTGCTTTTTTTTAACTATTATGTAACTGTAAAAAAAGCTTTCGAGGAACTTTATTTACAAAAAAAAGCCATTTAGTTATACTGTTTATTTACAAAAAAAAACCATTTAGTTATAATGTTATCTAAAAAAAAAACTTTTCTACATAAGAACTTGCGAACATTGCGGCTAGTTAAACGTTCTCTCTTTCGTGGTCGTAAACAAAAAATTGCAATCATTTTAATGTATCTCCACTGAGATCTCGTCCGCTATCACTCCCGGTAGATTTGCTCGTGTCAGCCTGCGGCGAACGCACTGAAAAAAAAGGAAGGGAGAGATTTTTTTACGGGTGTCCTTGGCCGTGACTGGCCCGTCCTCGATGTGCACGATTACCTTGAACAAGAAGTCCCGAAAGCTTGCGTCATCCGACCTGTTCCGTCGGCTTCGCGCGACATGAAAACATCGCTCAACTATGTATCCTTTGGCATAGTTTCTATCACGATGGTCGAACCGCGTGTCTTTCCGCACGATGCACCATGATGCGCGGAACAAATTTCAACCGGGTCGAATTTCAATTCTAAATTAAATGCGCATTGTTGAAACGCGCCAGTTATTAATTCAGATGAGCGTTTTCATTAAAAAAGTGACGTGATTTTAATCATTAAATCATTAACGGAGATAATGCAAATAGGCAAGATGTTAAATAATTTACAATATTTATGCAGTTTTGCTTAATTTTCTAGTAAAGAAAAAAACTACCAACAACGCAACCGTAGGCTTTTGCCTTAAAATGTGCGTCTCATTTTTTTGCACGTGAATTACGTTCTCTCGCATGATCGCCGCTCTAGCCCTTATAATAGACCTGAGAAATTTACGTTTTTGCTTGCTGTATTTTTAAACAACTTTTCAAGAAAATATCGGCAATCGCTATCGCTCTTAGCAATTATCTCACCGAGTGAAAAAGAAAGAACGATCGCGTTAAAAAAAAAAAAAAGAAGAGCAGGACAAAAAGAGACCGCCGCAAAGCAGAGGAAATCTCAGGTCCCGGGATTCCCGAACGAGAAGAGTCGAATTCGTCCCTAGGGTCGGGACTTTTAAATTCGTTCGCGGCAGAGTTACTGCCGTCGCCTATAAAGTTACTAGACGCGCACCTGGCCAAACAACGACGCATCTAGAGTAGTGTCTAACGTTGAATTACGAGTACCTATCAAGAGCAACCGCTGCGCTTGTTAAGTGTTTACGACGATCGTAAAGACTAAGAGTGCCCGCCATCATCCTCGTAAATACACAGTTGGCCCTTGTACACTCCGTAGTAACCCCGCCACCGGCGATTGTCTGGCAATTCCAGAGCGCGTGAATACATAAACCTTTAAGTGCCAACGTTGGTTCCGTATAATTATACAAATTACGTGAATAAACTCCGTTTCGGTCGTTATTTTCTTTGGTCGGCGGCGGATCCGCCTTTTTGTTCGTTCGTCTGCTCGACGATGACGGCCATAATCGCAAAACGCGATAGCGTCGACGAAAACCTTCTATTCTCTCAACTCATTTGTATCTTCGTTGCCATTAGGTAACATCGATGATTATCGTTCTACGGTTACAATGGAAAACTCGGTGGAACAAAGAAATCTAATGTAAATTGAATCTTGATTACGAAAAGCCGTCAAACAAGAAAACTTGGTCACCGCGGCGCTTTCCGCAATGACACGCTTTCCTTCCTCAGGATGCCACAAAATTTTCTTCGTCGCCCAATACGACGACGTCTCTCGAGCGGGCACATTTCGCGACTTTAGCATTGCTAATGCGGTACACGTCGAACTCATGGTGCCGTTTCTCCTTAGTGGTGCCGTGTAAGAGAAAGAGAAAGTTTTCAGAATAAAGGCGACCGCAATTTTCCAGCTCGGGAAAAACGAGTTCTCGCCTCAAACCCCTCGCTTATACCGCTATCTCGGTCTTTTTCCTTGATATACGTTTCTTTTAAGTTTAATTCTTATCTGGAAAACCAATCTTCCAAACACGGTCGTACTATCTTATTCAATCTCCACAAAAAAAAAAAAAAACAAATTGAATTGTATCAAAATATTACGCACGTTTAAATACACATGTATTATTATTTAAATATACATTATTATTATTATTAAATATACATTTATTATTATTTTACACGCAAAAAATTATTCATTTATGTATACGTAAGAAATAATTAATTAATATCTGAAGATGGTTTTGACGTTGATGTCATTTTTATATCTTAAAAATGACACTAACGCGGCTCAATCCCGAGAAAACCATTTTCCGATATTAATACGATAGATACACCGCGGAAGCATCAAATATCAAGTAAATAATTTGTGTGTAACTCACATTACGAACGCAGCTTATCACCAAATTTTAATGTATCTATTTATATTATATTTATGTTTCTTTGCGACGAAATGCGCCAAATTAAGGTTGATGGTTCCTTCTTTACTCTTATCAGAAAAATTTTTCCTACCTTGTGTCGCGGCTTCCGCAAGTAGATTAACGTTGATCCTATTCGCGTTTGGCATGGGCGACGCGGCGGGAGATATTCTCGGTACGCTTTGGAACTGCAGGAATGTCGCGAAAATACGAACGGGCGCGCGTATCTCTACCCATCACGCTAGATTGTATAACCGCCGACAGTCGCGCGCGGCTCTCTCGAGTCGCGGCAGCTGCGGAATTACGGAGCGCGAGCGGAAGAGAACGACGAGAGCGTTGCGGACGAAGGGGAAACGAGAAAAAGATGTGGAATTTGCTAAATGCGGAACGGAACCGCGTCCAAGGTGGCTAAGCGGGAGTTAAACGAAATTGGACGAGCGCCAACCTGAGCTTGCATCGACGATATTTATGACTGGCGCTAGGCGATCTGTATGATTAAAGTCTTCAAAGTTCCTGCTTTAATCTGGCGATGCGAGAAGAAGTAAGACAAAGAGTGTGGACTCAACATTGTCGTCGTCATAAATTTCAGAGCCGAAAGGCGATGGGAGAGAGAACAAGTTATAACTCTACCCACCGAATCGCGATTGTACTCATCATTATCGCGCGCTGTGTATTTCTTTATTTCTGCTTCCGCGACAAAATTTCGAAATTTATAGTTCCAGAAAAAAAAACTTGTCTCTTTTCAAGAAAACTATATATAATCGCAAAAAAAAAAAAAAAAAAACATTCTTTCCGAATATTTTTCTATAGTTGAAAATTCGAAGAATGTTTCTTTATATACATGTATTAAATCATTTAAGAAATAAACACAATACACACGTTACGTTAGAAAATAATAGCTAATTTTTAGTTTTTCTTATAGGATTGAGAGAATTAGCTGAAATAAGACACGTAAGAGCTTCAGTGGCTATACGTTTTCTGCGTGTCACTGGGTTACTACAAGATCCCTACTCTCATCATGATTGACGAGCTAGACCGCGTAAACCGGTTTACTCCCAGCAAGAGGATCACCAGTGTACCTAAATATTTGGCTGTATCTAATGGAAATTGAGTAGAATTGTCGCAAACAGTTACATAGAAATCAGAACGGTTAGAGAAAATATAAAATAGTTTTATTCAAACTTTATTCGTACTTTTACACAACTTGATTAAAACTTTTAACCTTTCTTATAAATTCTTACAAATTTGTCGTCTCCAAAGCTTTTCGTGCTCGAGCTTTCGTATGCGCACAATCGTATTCATAGAAGAATAAGAAAACGAGGAAAGAAGAAGAAGAGAAGTGGATCTTTTGTAGAACTGGTTGCGTGTGATCAGGCCAGACATTATGCCGCGTTATATAATGCCACGCGGCGATTAGATAATGGTAATTATAGGTTGCGCAGGAAGTGCAACGAAGTCCTCGAGGTCCGTAATCATACTCACCCACTCACGCGCATACTCGTGTACGCACGCTCATACGCTACGTATGCATCCCATGGAGCGACATTCAATCTGCAAAGCGATAATGTTTATCTCGAGCCCCGTGGCCTCGATGTGCGTTACGCATAAATTTCAAGCGAATCGCGTTTTCCGGATTTTGCAGCGGGAAATTCGAAACGAGACGACAAGGTCGTTAACAAGCGGAGAAAGCGGAAAGGATATCGCGCAATTCACTGGAAAGCGAGGTAGATAATACCGGAAGAGTTACGGAGTTAGTTCTCCCGAGCAAATTGAGAAAAAGATCTTACCTGACCTGTCATACCGGCGAGAGAGCAGGTACCTCTTTTCGCAGAGTGACGGCCTTGGGGAGAAAAAGTATGCGCGCACGCGAGCGGATATCGAGAGACGAAGAACAGTGTAGCGAATGCGTCAGTGATGCGTCACGGCGAGAGAGCTTGTCAGGGAGCGGGCGTGGAAGGCCGACGGATGCGCGATTCACTGTTATTTCATTTTATCTCCGCATTTTTTTGTTCGAACTTGGTCGGACGGATGACGCGAATGTCTGCCGCAGAGAGTCTGCGGAGCGAAAGAGAGAAAGAGAAGGGGAAGGGCTACCACTAGGGTCGGCGGCGACCGGGTATGGGGAGAGAGATGCAGCAGGGAGAAATCGTTCAATGTCAAGGTTACATGGGCGCACGCGCACAGAATCGACCGTACGCAGAACAGGGACAGGGCGGAAGCGCGACAACTGAGCGAGGGAAGGAGTGAGACGGAGGAAAAGGAAGAGAAGGACTTGGAGCTGGCCTTGCTAGGGATGCTTTCCAATTAAAAGGTATAAGATGCATCTCCCGACTGCGTCTGTGGTCTGGGAAAATTATAATGCCAATTGCGGATTCAACGGAGTTTACACGCGAGCAGAAATTTATTCGAACGTGGAACAGCCGCGAGCGGTACAACAGCTTCCGTTTGCATTCGCAAAATACGAAAGATCGGAACCGTTACGTTTTGAATAAACACTATCCGAGAAAATAAAAAAAAAGAAAAGATTAATCTCGTCAAACGCGACATGTAAATATCGAAAACGGAATATCTATACATGCTATAATATTATAGATATAATATTATTCTCCCATTTTTTTCTCAAAAACTTGAAATCCTAAGTGAATAATATACAATTGTCACAAAACTGATATTCATACAATCGCATTCAACTTTAATGCAAAACTTGATGTTCATGCTCGTTTTACAAGGCAACGCAGATATAAATTTTGTCCCAATAAGAAAAAAAAAGTCTGTTTAGATAAATAAATACACATGTACCTATTGGTGTTTTGCGCGTATAAGTATCGTTTTTAATACTTACAAGATCTAAGAGAACGGTATAACTTCGAGAACTCGCCAACTTCTTGCCTCCTTCTCAGTACTGACTTTAATGCACTTCCGGAGAGGAGTTCCGAGTGCAATTTAAGTTATCCCGACGGATAACATCGGAAGATGTGCGAGACGCAATTTCCACAATGCGAACACCGTTTTCGGCAATCCCTCTGTCGTCGAGCATTCGTTAATTGTCCCGTAAGACGAAGTGTGTTCCATTTTACTCGGCGAATTGCGTGGCGCTCTATCTCTCGCGAAAAGTGCAAGTGGAAATTGAGTGGAATCGACGCAGCCCGATAGTCGACTTCCGCGTAAACTCGTATCGCCCTCGAGGTATCGAAAAACGATGAAACGAAGCACCGTCGAGAGAATCGCGTGCGATATTCTTTCCCGAAAGCTAATGCGAAGTTTCCTGTAACGTCAAATTATCGACAGTTTGCCAAGAGTATTGCGGTATTTGTCAAGCGCAATTTGCTATCATACTACATCCGATATAGAGAATATATATAGAGAATGTCTTGTGGGAATTTCCAGGGAAGGAAGAAATTGAAAAGTATAGCTCCTGAAGTATAGCTCCCAATTCTGTGGTAGTAACAAAAATCCAAAGACACTTCCAGACAAAAACAAAAACACAAAAAAATAAAAAAATAAAAAAACTAAAAGATAATTTTTGAGATGTTCGCGCGAAAGTACTCACAAATTCTTAGAATTCTTCACTAGTTGAGTGTTTTGTCTCAAAGCAAGGACATTATTTTTAAGACGTTATAACCATCTTTTCTGTGTCTTCTTCTTCGAGAGTTAAACAAATTTTAGAGCGAAGAAAACGAGGACGAGATCAGCTCGATCAGCGTAGTTTCAGAGTTTGTCCCGACATAAATGTCAAACGGGCGAGCGGAAGAAAGATATTTTTCCTTTAGTCGTTTTCTTCTCCATTCTCTCTCTCTCTCTCTCTCTCTCTCTCTCTCTCTCTCTCTCTTTCTCTCTCTCTCTTTCTCTCGCCCTCATTCACCTGCTTCCTCCCTTCGGCCGCGGGCAACCAGAGCTTTAATTTATACCCTGGTGTTCACTCCTCTTCCTCTCTTTCTCTCTTCTCGCTTACTCTCTTCACGTTTAGATTCGTCGTCTCGTCGGACCGTGAATAAAGCTGCCGGCGGAGTTTTTAGTGCTGGTCGCGCACTTTTCGAAAAGCACCGACCGTAGCACTCGCGCGAGCTTTAAACGGCCACGTATTACTATCGATAAGAAGGGTCGTAAAGACGGCAAAGGCAACTCGTCTTTCGGGTACGAAAAAGAAGATACCAAAAAATGAAGAACGAAAGAAAGAACTTGCGTGTGTTTTGTTTGCAAAACAATGCTCCAATAAAAATAGAAACGTAGAGTTGCAGCATAAGCAATGGCAGACACGTTACCGAATGTATATTTGTTTTTACGGTTAGTGTAAAAATTATACAAAACAAAAGAAACACAGAGAGAAACATTTTTTTTTTTCCGATTCAACAATGCAATTAGAGAGGCTGTAATAAACAAATTGAATAATCACACAGATGATATTCCAACAATACGTGGCGTCAAATCAAATAACACTCGGATTGCGCATGTTTTTTCCGTATAGTAAGCGGAAGAAAAAATAGTGACGGAGTAACATATTCAGTTGTGAGTTTATTACTGTATTGCTTTGTGTAAAAACAAATCAGTCATTTTGTTTGAGAGTGATAGTAGTGGTGAGAGGTTTTTTTTGATTCAAAAGTTTTTTTATTCCGACAATTTAAAAAATGGAACTAATTGAAAGCGTTTGAATCATTCAAAACACGTGGTGTCCGACTCCGAGCGTCTTCTTTGAAGGCACGTTTTCAAACATTCATACGTTTCTGTCGCCGTCTTTCTTCAAGTTTAAAACGAAATTTCACACAGACGCGCTGTTTTTCAATTCCAGTTCCATCTTAAAAATCGCTGAGATGAAAAAACTTAAATTACTAAAACCTATTCTCGAACAGAATGACTTTTTGTACAAATCAAAACAATAATAAACTCACAACTGAATATGTTACAATATCTTGTGTGTTTTCTCCCTTCTCTTACTAAATATAGAGAGACATATGTTTGATCCAAACCACATATAACCGCATATGGCAACTCTATCGCGTTATCTTGTTAGATAAAGACAGTCGCGATAGTAGATGAAGCTTCATCACTGTCATCGCGAGCGGATCATTTAACTAAGAGTGCACTCGATTACGGGGTAACCTAGTCGCGATGTATCCGCCACGTCTGGAGACGACGGTTATCAGCGCAGACGACGGGCGGCGATAACAATAACGGCGGATATGGCGCGACGGGAACAATGTAGAAACGTCCGGTTTTATACCCGCGGCGACTTACAAGTCGGTAACAAGTAAGATCTATGCTAAAGAAACTTCTTCCTCGGACAAGCTACTGTGCAGCTAACCGCATATAAGTTTCTCTCAGTTTATTTTTCCCTTCTGAATATAAAACAGTATATAAAAGAATTTAACAGTAAAATATGTAGTTCTCGTTACATATGTGTAAAAAACAATTGTATATTATTATTTGATAAAATAAATTCTAGTTTTAAAATGGATTTTGTGTACAACAAAATAAATTTATAATTTGTTCGTAAGTACGTAATGAAACTATGTAGACTGATTAAGTTTTTCTGAAGTTTAAGATATATCTATATCTATATATATATATTTTTTAGAATTTATCTATTTCTTTTTTGTACACAGCTTTTGTAAATCTGGAGATCTTCAGCCATTGTTCGCAGTCGGTAATCCACCTCGACAAGACTAATTTCACAAACGCTTCTATCCTTTTCACTTACGGCGGCTGCATCCGATGACGCAAGACAAAAGTGGAAGAAGCGGGAGGTCAAGAGAGGGTAGAGCCGTCTCAGCGGAGTCGTAAAGTTAAATTAAAAATTTCCATGCGACGGCTTGGCGAGAAAGGACGGAAGAAGACCGATAAAGAAAACGTCGCACTGGAAATTCTCTCATGCCTCTTGTTGTCCTTGTCTGGCTTTATTCTGTCGTTTTATTTCCTGACAGGCTTCCAGAAAATAGGTCATTTAGTCCTTAAACCCCCTTCCCCTTCCTTCGAGCTACAACTGTATCGTGTTTATGAACTGTCAAATAACTCGCGTCGAGAAAAATGATTCGAAATAAATGTAATTCTCGATAATTAAATAAATAAATAAATAAAAATACAAATTCAGAAAATATCGAAGTATTGTGTTTTCCTTTATATTCTCTTTTTTAAATCTTTTTTTAAATTTCATCTTTTAAAGATTAACGCATGTGAAAACGAAAAATCGTTGACGTTTCTTTTAATATCAGAATTGTTGACGCGTAAAAAAAACCAAAGCCTTTGGCGTGTATGCTTTGAAAAATCAGCATGCGATTGAAAATAAATTTTTAACAGAGCAGCGGTGTTTTTAATGGAACACGTGTGCCGTAGTCGCGTATAATAAAAGGATTTGAAGGGAAGAGTAGGTAGAGAGTACGTGAAAGTTTCATAACCGGTGTGTGTCGCCGACTATTTTCGGCGAACGCATATTTCGGAGCGTATAGCAGCGCAGTGTGCGACGAAGACAGAGAAGAGAAAGAGAGAGAGAGAGAGAGAGAGAAAACGACGTAGGAAAATACCCGAGAGTTTATGTCTACCTTTACGATCCAATTTTGCAGCGGGCGGATGTCCCTTCTCAGTGTTTCGCGATTCGCCGTATGCAAACTCAAGACTCCTTTTTCTCGCGAGTCAAGGAAGAGAACAAAAACAGACAAAGCCAACAGAGATAAGAACGTGCGGAGGAACATGCGCGGTTTTACGCGCGCTACACGACCGTGAACATCGTTCAGAAGAAAGATTTTTTCCAAAAAAAAAAAAAAAATGAAAAATTATAAAAGTGCAAAAAATAATAGAACGGAATATAAGGCAATTGTTTAAGCGAGTCGACTACACACGAAGCGCGCTACGACGTTGAATATTTCGTGGCGGTGGTTTTCAGGGGTGGCGGCTAAAATATGAGAGAACACCGGGGCCGCGAGAAAAAGGCTCAAGAAGAGAGTCTTCTTTCGTCGAGCTTCGTCAGTCTCGCGCGTTTCGGTGATGTGTTCTTTTTCTCTTTCTCCATTCGTCTTTTTCTCCGAGTTCTCTCCTTTCCTCCGCAATATACACGCAAACACAAACCCTCCTCACGCATACATATATATTTTCCAGCCTCTCTCGTGGTGCACTCCTCTCTCTTTCTCTTTCTCTCGCCCGCGCGCGCACACTCGCTCGTGTGCCATCTATAGCTCTTCCTCCATACCCAAGAGGGATATATACATATATATATATATATATATATCTCTCTCTCTTTCGCATGGATATAGGTATAGGTAGAAGCCGGGTTGGTCGATAGTTCGCGCGTAGCAACAGCCGGAGCTTTTTGCCCGACTTTTAAACCCGTGACTGTAACCGAAGTACTACACCCTCCCGGTCTGCCTGTCCCCGCAAGCCTCGTCAACTTGGAGTGGTCCTCCCTATTCAAGTCTGATACTCGACCTGGCAACGGATGAAAATGATGGGGGAGGAAAAAGGAGACGATCACATGAGTGATGATCGAAAAAGACGACGGTTTAGTAGAGTGGAGACGTTCGAATTGAAAATGTGACGGATACGCGCCGTGAATAATAACGATTTCTGCGTCACGGGACTAGACCGAGATTTCAGAGAAGGAAGCCTTTGGCGTTGCGTGTACTATAATATATATTTCATAGGATTTAATTAACAATTAACGCGGGTAAAACCCACGGGCTTAATTTTAATAGCGTTTTCTTTCCCCGACTTCGAGTAATTGACGATAACTTCGGAGAGGGAAGAAACCATTATTTGTTGCAGCCGTTAAATTCTGGTATTAAACAGCTAGGTAATTAAGGTTCGCACTGAAATTCCCCGCGAGGAGTATAAAGGCCACTTGAATTGAAAGGAACGATTCGCGCGCGAGAATCGACGGCAAGTCGCCCATTGGATAACAATGCCCGAGACTTCCCGCGAGTAGAAAAACGGAAAGAACGTCGTTGCTAGGTGCTCCCGACACTTCCGGTATCCAAGTTGGCCGCGTCGCACCATTAAGGGAAATACGATGTCTGACTAAAAGCAGAGCGACTGCGCTTTCACGTCGACCACGAGAGCAGCCTATTAAATGCGCTCGTCGTCTACACGGATACCGGGTCGGGTAGTTGAAACGAAATGACATAATGATGCCGAATAGTGTGGTCAGTGATGTACACAATACAGTCTGGTCTCGCCGAGTCACCCGGATTGTTGCAAAGCAAAGAACTTCATAATAGAGAAAAAACATTTCATTAAAAGCTAACCAATTGTTTATTTTAGCAATGCGAATTACGCTCGAAATATTATTTTATTTTGTAGCATTTCACTTTTTTTTACGTGATATAAGTAAGGAACGTGAAGAACGAAAGAAAAAGCACAGAAGAAAATGTGAAATTCGCTTCGTCGTTATCGATGCGACGTGAGGCGTGTGTTACTCTTTTTCTTTTGTTTCTCTTCAAATACAGATAAAAGGGAGACACACACGAACAATATATCCGTGATCGAAGCTTTCAAGCGAAACAAAGAGTGCAAGACACGTTCGTGCTTTCCTCCCTCTTTAGAGGGAATTTTCTACGAAATTCAGAAAAGATTGTAGAAATTCTGTCGCGTTTATTTTTTATTTTTTTTGTTTCTATTATTGCATTTTGAAATATTATTATTTAAAATGACTATTATTACATTTTCTTCTCTTTTTCCATTTTGTCAAGTATCGATGTCTTTATCGGAATGATAGAAAGTGTCTTTTAATCATGTGCGAAAGCGCCTTCAATCATACGTGTGATATTGTCAAATTCTGTAATTTCTTGAAAATGTCGACACACGCATCGGCGAAAAAAACTTTCTCGCGCCTTGTAATTATCTCTTGGCGCTATAATTACTCACGATCATATATCTTTATAAACAGCATAATTTCCTGCTATTACTTGAGATTGTCGTTGAACCATGACAGACCGCCCCTATCAATTACGGTGTTTTGTAAAGCACCACTTAGCTATCTTTTCTCTCGCACTTTTGCGCATTAGTCGCGTAATACCGGTTATTTTCCATACTAGGCTTTAATTGTCATCCTCTGTGCTCCTTCACCTGGATAATTCATAACCGGCACGAACAGTAATTTATTGCCGGAAACTCGTTAAGATCGCTACTTCAAAACCAGTTCTTCGAAGTGGCTCGATAATGCATCTCATGCCCGCTACGCCTAATCGATATCGCCTTCCTCAAGGAGGTTCCGCGGACACTTTATTATCGTAACAGTTACGCGCCTTACAAGAAAGTGCGGGGACTATATTACGATAATCATTAAGACACTTAAAATCTTCAATAAGAAGAAATTGAGATTCCGAGCGCGTTTCTCCGCATAAATCGTAGTTCAAATTTAAAAAAATGTTTTAATAAAAACGTATCTTTGATCGCTCTTGGCAATTTTGATCGGATAATGCAATTAAATTATGATTGCAATTCTCGCGGTTCATCGATAAAACGATTTGAAGAATTTCTCGATCGTAATGGGAACAAACCATTACAGATTCACCCCTTCAACGGCGAGCGAGAAAAAGAGAGAGATGCGAGAAGAGAAATAAGTCCGCCAATGTGATATAAAGAAGGTGAGGATGGAGGGGGAGGGGAAGTGAATCAGTACGTGTCTAGCTTCAAGAATATACACCGACGTGGGGTTGTCTTTCTAGCTGGCTGGTGCGGAAACGACCTTGGAATCAGCTGTGCGATACGAGGATGAAATTTCCTACCGGGCGAGACGCGTCGTCTTAGGAGAACGTGAAGAATAACGTGGAGTAAGAGAAGGAGAAAAAGAAGAAAGAGAGATATATAGAACCCACTATATCTCGACGAGGTCGGGGATAGCACGACAATGAGGTCAGTGAGATTCGATGGGGATAGATCCTTCTTTCCTCGCTTTCCTCGCGAAGTTTATGACAGCACTTTTCTGCAAAAATTTGCTTTCCTGAGTCGTCAGAAGGGTGTGTCATCGTTTCCAACATTTTCCAGCACTTCGTTCTTTATAGTTTTGCTCGAGTGCGCGTCAACCGAACGAATTAATCTTTTTAAATAGTTACGTGATATAATCGACGGATATCGATAATTAATAATGATAATGTTCATCAGATACGTCGCTAAATTATTAATTTCCACCGAACTAGAATCGCGAAAATTATTCATAAAGAGAACCCGATTAATTACAAAGAGAAACCGATGCGGAGTTTCTTTTTTAAATTTTAATGTAACTCTTGTGCATATTTATTTTATTAATATAAGCATTATTTTTCTGTTTTCAAACTTGCGCGTAACAAAATGTTTTTATTCATTTAATTACGAAAAGTAAAATTCTTTTTACAACGGTTCCAAAAAAAACCATTAATTTTTCTCACTCTTTCTATGAAATATATTCGTTTTTTAATACTTCTATTCACACTCACAATTTTTTTTATTACATTTTTTCTCCTTGCAAACAAATCAGATCAGAATTCTCGTATTTATCGATTCTCTCCAATCGATATGCAATTAATTGAATAAATATAACAAATTAAACATTTTTGTTTCCAAATCTTCTAAGTGTAATTATTGACAACTATAAACTATACACAAATGTTGATAAATGAGAATAAATAAATTTTCGCGAATTAACTTGCCAATAGAAAATCTTTCATGAGAAATTAGTTTGTTAACGTTGGCTCTCGTTTTCTCTTTGGCGAGTCGATCGCGAACGGTTGATCGCAACGAACCGCGTCCGAGACCGATTGTGGATCGGCGAATTTATTATCGCAGTCGGGTGCTACCGCGATAAACCGACGATATACGATACCTGTTAGTCGTGGCAACGTAATTCGTTTCCCATAGCTTACCTATTGTACAAATAGGACGGATTGCATGCGCCAGAGAGAAAGGAAAAGAGACGTATCTATCGTGTCTGTGTGCACTCGAGGTAAAACCGTTCATAAACGCAACAAAGCGAGTAGAATCTCGATCGGGAGTGGCTTGGTAATTTCCGCGTATTCCGCGCGGTATTTAGCATTAAAGATCAATAGTTAACAAGCTATTTGGTACAATTATTTAGCTACCGCATCGGCAACGGTGCATCGTTAAAAGCCCCACTGTTCTCCCATGTATTGCTGTTCGTTTATTCATTCGTAATATTGTATAATTCTCTTACGCATTTCAATGTATTAATTAAACAACCGTTATGAAGTTTCGTAGCAAAAGCGCAACTTGTCAGAAAATAGAAGTTAAATAGATTTGTTTGTGCTGCGTTCTAGTATTGCGCAGATTTTTTTAGCATTTTGCGTAGCTAATTTTATTTATTGTAAATACACGACAACAAATATATTTTAGTCAATAATATAGATAACAACAACAATAATATAGATAAATAAAGAAAATAAATAATATAAATAAATAAATAAAACTCTCCTACACAAAACAAAAAAAAACAAATCTAAACAGAACATGAAGAAAAAAAGTATTGAAAAGTTTTGAGATCGGGCGAATTAATCGAGATCTCATAGATTACGAAAGTTCGACGAGAGACGAACAGCTCGACGGCAGCTCGCGTACCGGCAGAGATAACTAAAGGCAATGATCGAACGTGGCGTGACCCGGCAAATTACTGTCACTCGGGGTAATTTCAGCGTAATCGCCTCTTCCATTCCATTTACCGCGTCTAAAGCGAAATTTACCTTTCGAGGCAAGAGAGCGGCCGTCGAAAATATATATCGCGCGCGCCAGCGCAATAGCGAAATAATTTGCTAAGAGACATTGTACGCGATCTCACTTGTATCTACCCACCCATATCGCAACACAGCCTCTATGTCAACGTGTACTTTTTTATGTTCTTTCTCTTTGGATTTGATCTGCAATTACAACGGCACAGTCGAATTTGCGAGCACTTTGTGAATTATCGCACAACGCGTGCGACTATAGTTTTTGCTGTTTTATGATAATTGTCTCGAAATATCGTAAAACATATATATATATTAAAAAAAAAATTATTATAGCACATATTGGTTAGAATAACTGAGAATAGAATCTAAATCGTTATTTATAACAAAGCAACGAGTAAACCACAAAAAGACAAATTAACGATATTTTGAAAACTTTTGTTTGTATTATTGCAAATTTCGTAATTTTCTCTACAATTGTTTTTCTAAATTTTGCGTACAAGCCTAGAAATTCATATAATTCTCAGTTCTTGAAATTACACGTATAACACACATATATAACACTTACGTTGGACACATTGTAGCTGCTGTACTGTTCCTTGGGGCTGCCGCTGCCGTTTTGCTCGCACTGCTTGTTCTTGAAGGCTCGGTAATTTTCTCGGAGCTGTTTGCCGTACTGAAACACAAAGCGGAGCGGGCACCGTTAACGTGCGTGCGCGCTACAAAGTTCGCGAGATGCACGCGACGGACAAACGCACACGTGCGCGCCTAACCGATTCTACGCTTCGGGCGCATCGCAACGTCCGAGACCGATATAAAGCCGGACAGGGAAATTGCATTCGCGATTTACATAATTTTGCACGCGTTACTTTGTCGCGCCGGTCGGATCACGCTGTCCAGCTGTGCGAGCCAGCCGCCGATCGATACCCCGCTCTCTCTTGCCGAGGTATCGCACTCGCCTAGATAAATTCAACGTTGCCACGCGAATAGAGAAAGAGAGAGGGAGGGAGGGAGAGAGAGAGAAAATGCCTCCGATTTTATTTCGAATTTTACAATTGAATTTTTCTTCGACTCTTTTATCCTCATTTATAATTAAATGATAATACACATTTCGAGATATACGAAACGTTGAAAACTAAAATGTGAATCTGAAATAATCTGACATAATCTCGAAATTAATTGGTTCTTTGTGTCTAAAAATATCTATGTCTGGTCAAGCACCGATAAAACTACCGCTCGGGTCAGAGATAAGTCTCGTGTGAGTTAAGCCTATTATATTACCGACGTATCGAGATATAGTCATACGGAGCAAGTAAACTTTTTTTATATTTCTAGAATATTTGAAAAATAACAAATAAAGCTTTTGTTTGAAAAAATTTTATCTGGTCGAAAAATTTTATCAGGCGAGGAATTTTAACAAAATTTTTTGCAAATTGCGCGCACAATAAGTTAAAATAGCTGACGTGTGTTTGAGCACGTTCAAGCGTGCGTGCGTCGGTGCCGACGTACGCAACGAGACAAATGCGTTGCGAGGAAACGAGACGAGACAAGACGAGAGAGAAGCAGACGATGACCACGTGAATGTGTGCATAACCGTGGACCTAACAGTAGTATAGCCATCATATCGACCCAGAAGACAGAGTCGGGCGCATCCACGCTCAACTCTCACGCACACGTGCGCGCCCACCCGTGTACACAAGCGTGAGAGACGCTTGACGCGTACGACACCCACGTAGCACACGCACAGGTGTGCTAATATAGCAATATGCGATTTGTACTCGAAAAAATAAAGAAGTTTCAATTCCTTTTAAACCTCACGCACGCTTAATAACGTAAAATATTTGAATTATGTCATAAAAATAATTCTGAAATTTTTGATTCTGATTTCTTAAAATCTCTTATCAAAACGTTAAAAACAAAAAACACACAAAGAACTTTGAGTAACCGGTAATTTTTCTGTAATATTAATATTTACGCGAAATAAAATCGGTAAAAAGCGAACTTCAGATTTGCCGCTTCCGTATTTCACGAGAGCGAAGCATAAATCGAAGTAGATGCGAGAATAAAGGGTGGCGGCGACTAATTGAAGTCCTGGAGTATTGGCGGCGCGTTTGGAGAGATAATTACGTAATTCAATTATTCGCAAACGCAGACGAGGAAACGCGCCAGCGAGGAAAGCGGCAAGGCACAAATGTATGCTAACATTAATCAGCGACGGGAATATAACGGAGAATGATAACGAGGCACACACGAGGTTCTAAGTAAACGAAGGATAAATGTATTGAACGCGCGCTTTCGGATATTGCGCGAGATCGTCCGCAACGTCGATCTACTATCGAGTGTCGCTAAAAAGTTGCCTCGTCAAGAATCATGACAAATTTCTCGGTAATTGAATGATCGTGCAAGTTGGCGCGACACACTCTTCGGGTATATATTTCTTGTCGCGCAGACAGGTAGCTAAATATAATTCTCGAAGATCGTTGTTTCTTTTTCTGCGACAGAGAAACTTCCATAAAGATACAGAAATCGCACGATATAGATATATACAAAGTGACTTATGATATTTGCGGAGCTCAACTTTATCTCTTCTAATCCTTATCGTCTTACGATTTGTTGTATCCGCTTTCTCATTACCGCTATCGCTTTATAAGACGGACAAAGAGGAAGAGAGTTAATTTGTCGTGTGATAATATTTTTAATAACAAACGAGAGACATCAAACGATTGCGGTTCGTTTTGAAAAGAAACACTTTGGTTCTCGATAAATTTGATGATTGCACAAGAAATACATTCTAGTTTATCATTGCTTTTACATAGAGATCTTTTTATTATTGCTTCGCTAATAGATTTCAATATAAAATATTTTTTTCGACACGATTATCTAAGCAGCTAATTTGATTGAAGAGAATCAAATTCTATGAATATTTGTAAAAATGTCACTTGAACAGAAAAAAGCAATCATTCCATCTTTTGTCCGGGACTTCATCCCTCGCAAATCAACGAAGACGACTTTGTTTGCTATACTTTAGACTTCATAGATTTTCAGCGAAGTGAATCGGAGTTCGCGAGAATTGAAATACTGCGAGGTAAAGGAATGGATGAAAAGGGGCCAGTACAGAAACAAAAGGAGCACAAAGGGGATGAGTAGAAGTGTCAATGTCTTCTCGATCAAAGCAAGTCCTGCAGGTTTCTTCTCCGTGCCTACCCGCTCATTTGCTGCTCTCTGTCTCTCTCTCTTTCTTTCTCTCTCTCTCTCTCTCTCTCTCGCTCTTTTCCTTCCGCCTTCAACTCTCTTCTGTTCGCCGCATCTCATCAGACTTCTAGCTTTTTCTCGGATGAAAGAGTTACAAAGGCCTCGCTGAGAGACACGCGTAAGTACTACCCAGAGCCGTTACCGACCAAGATGGCGTCTCTCGTCCTTCGTCAGATAAAAGGCGGAGCTGGAAGTAACACAGCGGGACGATGTAAGAAAGAAAGAGAAAAGAACTCGGGAAAAGAGAAGAACATATATACATAGTAGAGATCCAGAGCGGTAAGGTAGAGCTGACAAGAGATGCAGCAGACAAGCACGGACGGCCAACGAGGCCGATAAACACTAGGCAAGTCTTCCTGCCCGCCGGCGGCTACGGTAGTATAGGCTCACGACTCGGGGGACCATCGAGAATACATCAGGATAAACTGAGTTACGATTCTCTGCTGCAAGGATATCCAAATTACGTCTCGCGGCAGATTAAACCGCTATCCAGTCTGACTAACGTTATTTTAAATCAAGATGCGAGTTGTGATGATAATGAGGAACGTATTCATGAAAGATCTCGGGATAATTGTGTGTAGAAATTAAATTGAATAAAATATTTAATTACCGCGCGCAGACATAAAACAAAACTATGAAGAGATAGACATTTGACTTAAAAGACACGTTACCGTGCTGTACATAAAAAATGTTATTTTTGTAATTCTTTATTTCTTTCGCGAAAGAAACATGCTTGCCACTCCGCACGAAAGAGAGATGATGATCCTGTGCCAGACCCACTTCTTGGAGACTAGCCGGAGTGGAGAGGCGGTCTGAGCAGCCACTTCAACTCAAGGAAGAATACGTCTCTAAAGAGTAGCGTAATAAAGAGTAGGCGGCCATAGTCTGGAGTTTCTTATTTCTGCCTCTTTCTCTTTCTCTTTCTCTCTCTCTCTCTCTCTCTTTCTCTCTCTCTTTGGCGAAGCTGCCGATCGCATATTGCTAGCTAAAACCGTTACCAGCCACGAGTTATCGGCGAGCACTTTGCTCGGCTAGAATAATGGAGAGAGAAAGAAAGACAGAGAAAAAGAGAGAGAGAGAGAGAGAGAGAGAGAGAGAGAGAGAGAGAGAGAGAGAGAGAGAGACAAAGGTTGTCTGCTTTCGAGAATAAACCGATATTATCGACGATGGGAAAGGAGAGTCTCGGTGTCTCACGAGTCCAATTCCCGTCAAAAAAAAAAAAAAAAAAAAAAAAAAAAAAAAAAANAAAAAAAAAAAAAAAAAAAAAAAAAAAAGAAAAGAAAAGAAAAAAGAAAAGAAAAAAAAAAAGAAAAGAAAAATGCTACGGTGTCAGTACCATAACTGCTCTAAAAGAAAAAAACATCTTGGCCACGTCTTAAAGTTGTATGGTACGCACACGTCAACTTTACTTGGACCGTTCTTCTTTCTCTTTCCCCGGACCCGCTAAACACGCGCGAGTCACGCAACTTCTCTGGAACTTCACGAAGACGTTTCGACATTCGAGTCGGACGGGCGAAGAAAGAAGAGAGAACGGGAAGAAAATAAGGCTCATAATACTAAGCTGTATCGCAAAAACTAATGATACCCACGGCCACGTGGTGGAGGGATGATCACGTCGTGAGGGAGAGAAGAACCTGAGAGAACCCTATGAGAAGAATCGGCTGGGAAACGAACATTGTAGCAAAGCGCCATTATCTTCGCCGCGAACTTAAGTACCTGTTTCTCCGCTTGATACCTATTAGCTTGATTTCCACTTACAAATTGAAACGGTTATTTACCGACCCTAATGGTCACTCACTGTATATAATACTCTCAATTCTAGTTTCGCTAATGTTTGATGGTACGTTTTCCCCGCCAGTCGCGAACACGGGCCTTAATCGAAAAGCACGCGCAATAAAGTAATACTTTTGCTCAATTGATTGTTTTATTGCGGACAAAGAGAGAGAGAAAGAGAGAGAGAGAGGAAGCAAGTGCATTCATTCCGACTTGCGATGCGCTCGAATCTCCGAATTATATACCTACAACACTTACCTTAGCTAGTCTCATGGCTGTGAGCCAGCAGGCGCGCGATTTTTCGTTCTCGAAAGCTATGACCTTGATTCCCGGTTCTCCAGCCTCCGTATCTTCGGCTTCGGCGTTGCTGGTCGGCCTTAGGCAGGCGCCCCACTCGAAGGGTGCGCCGAAAATTCGCTTGAAGTTCGGTATCCTGTACACGTTGTAATCCGTCAAGTGCGCGAATATGATTAGACACTCGGTTTCCTGCAACAGAAACGCAGAATACGCCCCTTTATAAAAGGCTTCTTGCCGACAAATATTCAGACGATTATTATATAATGTAAAAAATTTCAATGTAAAATCACAACGAAAGTGAAAGGAGAATTAATATCGAGATCGCGACAACAATAGTTGCAATTTTCCAAACGTATTGTAGATACATTTTGCACGCGAACGTAAAATAACTTAACATAACGTAACCTATTTTACCGTTGTATAACCTGATATAATACGTATTATATAATATGTACTATATATTCACATTTACGTAAAATTTCAACGACTGAGAAAACGTACAATATATTTATACAATACAGGATAAAAAGAAAAAATACTTTTGTGTGTAAAGTTAATGATTCTTATATTACACTATTAATGGCGTAATATAAACATTTATTTATATTTATTTGTTATATAAATTTACACAATTTTTTTTTTAATTTAGCAGAAGTTTTCTAAGAACAGTGCGAAAAATAGAGAAACTAAAACGTTATTGATCGCAATTATTCTTCCGTGTCACGTGTGATATAATAAATTTGTCACTGCGACGTCGAATGAATAAAAACGTGGTTATGTGACTCACAATCAATACGAAACGATTAGACAAGTAGTACGAACGTATATATAAGAGGTCGCGCGATACTTTCCAGTGGGCTCTTTCTGTCGAGTCCGGCTGAAAAGTAGTCTTCGTCGGATTCAGCGGGAAACTTTCTCTCGTGACGTCGACGGGAATCGCGAAAGCAATTTATTACACGCCGAAACGATTTTTACGGGACGGCGCATCGTCGCGCGCGTCTCTCGCAGGAAGCGTCGTCGCGGCGACGACAGCGGCTCTTATCGCGGTGCCGTCGTCCATTATTTGCCTGCAGCGGTTGGAGACCGGGAAAGTCGCGTTTGCCGAGTGATTTCCGGCAGTAAATATTCATAGACTTTGGGTGTGCGTTTGGTGTTCTTAAACGAAACATGACGAGGTCGCGCGACCGACCACTCGCGTCCGGAAAGCGCCCGTCTTCCGCCGCGTACTCGCCACGTTTCATATAAGTCACAAAAGCTAATATTCACATTTAAATTTCTAAAATGTTGAATTAAATATTTAGAAAGAGACTTACAGAAAAGATCGCACATCTTTCCCGTCCAATTAAATTATTGACGTGTTATTAAATTATTAAGTGACAGGTGCTTTTAACATCGAGTCGATAATTTAATAATATGATACTTAATATTTCGTTTGCTTTACCAGTATGTACTTTGAGCTGCATTGCAAAGTGCGACTTCAGACGCTGAATAATCAGCGTCAAAAGAGAAACGGCGAATAAGCGTGGAATAACGTGGATGCGTGCACATCTCGGTGTCTAACAATTTCACGCGCAGCCGGCGTAGCGCGCTTTTATATTTAAACGCGGGATGCACTTCTTTCATCGCACGAGGTGTATACATCGTCACTCCATTCTCTGACCTTTATCGTTTATCGGTTATGCGATAAGCGACCGACCGTGAATCTCCAACTTGTCGCTTTTTTCGAATTCGCTGCAATTCTTTCATGTTGTGTGTGTATGGTGATACTTTGTATAATATTAGCTATTACACACACACAATTATTATTATATTATTAAATTAATCTCTCAAGTTTTTTATCAGCTCTCATTTTTCTTAATAAAAACTCGCTGGCACATTTTTCGCGAAACTATTTCTCTCAAGCAATTGCGTCATGTCCATCTTCGAGAAAAAGGGTGCGGTTGGTCAGGGTCTCGTAGCCTTTCCGAGAAAACCCCGTTGACTATACGCTCGCCGTTGTGCTTGATCGTGCAACGATCGGCTGTTGTTGCTGCTGCGCAAGCATTTGTCATGCGTGCACAAACAGGCGGATAAGACAAGAGGGAAGAGGATTGTCTAGAAGAGAACGCAGAACGCGAAGATAGCGGCGAGACCGTTGCACGGCTCAGCAAATATTTGACGATTAGCTCGGTTGCACTCCGTACCGGCAAGAAACAGAAACAGAAAGAGAGAGAGAGAGAGAGAGAGAGGAGAAGAACTGCATTAACAGTTACGTAACTATTACTCAGGTAACCATAGAATTAAGAATGAAAGCGAATGGGAGAAAAATGAAGAGAGACAAAGAGAAGTTGAATAATGTTTAACTGAAACAGAAGAATAATAACTGCGTATAATAACTAGTAGTAAACACATGCATGTTGCACAAAAACGTGCATTCAATATAAAAGTGTAAAAAAAAGAGAAAAAACGAGGAAAGAAAGAGAAAGAAAGAAAGAAAGAAAGAAAGAAAGAGAGAGAGAGAGAGAGAAAATATGGGTCTAGGAAAATCCGCACGAACATCTCTCTTTATATTCATTCGAGTAAATTGCTCGTGCGAGATTTATGCTCGCGCGCACACACATGCAGCTTCGCTCCGCTCCTTTTGGCGAGCGCGCCCGTAATTCTGACACATGTAACTGCTGTTGTCATATGCATATCAGACGCGCCCGTCGCCGCCCGTGATCGATCACGAGCCGGGTATCTCTCGAGGATCGTGTCTCTACATGCGCACGAGATAAAAGTACATGTCAAAACACGAACGAATTAATGGCCGTGTGAGACGGAGGCGAGATTGGAAACTGTACGAAAACGATGAAAGAGTCCGGGAGACCGTTTCAGGCCCCGTTTTTCGCTATAATCTATTCTATTGCAAAAAACGTTAGCAAAAACACTGACGGAACACATGTATAATGTATATATATATATATATATATATATATATATAACATAAAGATACTTATTATTTTACTTAACTCTAATTCCGAGTAATACATTCGGTGTTTTAATACGTAGAACATTAAATTGCGTGTAATGATTATTATTAAATTGTATTGCATATTACAAACGCGCGGTTATTTCGAGATGTACTTTAAACACAATAATTCCAAGTAATCTTATTACGTCAGCAAATTATAAAAATAATTGTTGCAGCGTCAGATATATGCAGTCTGTTACGAAACCGTGTCGCGACATTGCCAAGCGCATTATGATTTTTACACGTTTCAAGACGTTTTCAACGCATACGGCTTTGAACGCATACGACATTAATGTTTCGAACCTTCCATCCCAATAACTACTACATGTATATATGTGTACACAGATAAAAAAAATATATATTATAATTCGCGATGCTTATATCGTGTGTATTATAGAAAAGTCAGTTTATATCCCATATATAACTCATAAATTATGTTACAAATCACATGACACAACGGAAAAAGTTTTGCTATTTTACGGTCAGCGAGAAAAAAATTGCTGAGTCTATTGAATTTTTTGTTTCGTCAACAAAACGTTTTGTTGGCAATATAAAAAAAACTTCAACAGGCTTGGCAAATTTTTCTTGCTGATCATATAGTAACTAATCTTCTCGCTATTCTAACACATCTTTTTTTTTTCGTGAGATATCTGCTTCTCTATACTAGAGCCTCTCTATATATTAGAACGTGCCAAGGCACAGATTCTTGCATAATGCATAACGCATAAAACATAAGAGAATCAACCAATCAAAGCCTTTTAGAACGAGAAGCAGGGATGAAAATGGAAGACTGGATTGGTTGATTCTCTTATGTCTTACGCGTTATGAATTATGCAAAAGTCTGCGCCTCGGCCCTTATACTTTTTTAGAATCATTATGAGAGTAATACTAAAGTATGAGACAGTAATCTTGCTGCAATAAAATTATTCTACACGTTACACAACTTCTACCGATTTGAAAAAATACTTCACTTTTTAATTAGCAACTATAACGTTATATATTATAACGTTATATATTATAACGTACTTTGTCTAAAATATAACAATAATGACAAAAAATTGCCGATATTGATATTGTTTAATATAAAGCGAAGAAGTCAATACAAAGCATCAAGTAAATAAAAAAAAAGGAAAAACCGATCGAGATAAAAAGTAACCACTAAATTACTCTTCTTCCAGAGAAGAAGCACCTTGGCTACCGCCTTCGCCAAAACATCCCGCCAACATGACAACAAGGCAACATAATGAGAAATATGAAAGAGATCCTACAAGTGTGAGATCCGCGATAACTTCGCGAAGCCTGTTTCTGCTGCTGCTGTTGTTGTTGTTGTTCTTTTTTTTTTTCGTAAGGGAAGGAACCAAGAGAGTTATTGGCGTTTCCGTCTACGGACTTCGGAGAGAAACGAAACCGGTTTATAAATAATTCCAGAAGCACGCTCTGGCGCACGAATAGAAGGAAAAAGAAAAGAAGATAGATCCCGGCGGCGCCAATGGGCCGTGGAATCATTGCCAATAAATTTGATTCCGTTTTCTGTTCTGTTCACGTGACTCTTTCCGATTTTCGTCCAAGAACATTTCGCAATCAATATCGAGTCTTCGGTTTTTTTTTTTTTTTTTTTTTTTTTAAAGCAATGCTCTTTTATAAACAACAACAAAGTATGTTAATAAGCATCTAGTTTTGCGTTTGCAATTGGAAAATGTGCACCTCTCCCATCAATGCTCCCATCGAGGACGAACCGCAATCGAACGTGTCACGTTCGACCGCAGCTCGAACCGTATCGCCGGTCGTTGGCCCAAAATGACATCGTTAAGTTGCCGCTCGCGTGGCAGTGAAAGGATTGACTTCAGGGCGGCGTTAGATTGGTGTTATAGAGACAGGGAGAGAGAGAGAGAGAGAGAGAGAGAGAGAGAGAGAGAGANAGAGAGAGAGAGAGAAAGAAAGAAAGAGAGAGAGAGAGAGAGAGAGAAGAGAAGAACAGCGCGTACGATAGGTCAGGTTTTTCTTCCTCCTAGGCCAGCGGAGAGACGCCATGCTGCAAGCCAATGAGAAAATACAAGAGAGAGGAGAGACCGAGAGGAAGCAGAAGGGTATGATTGCAAAAAAAGATACCTGCGTGCAGCAAATGTAGTAAAAATCCGGAAAAGCTTTCTCTGTACAGTCACTTAAGTTTATTATTATGTATTTTTTTTGTTTATTTCTTATATATGTACGTACTATACTATTAAACTTCGATTTTATAGAAACGCAAATCTAATGACGACTTACACGCGATAGAAAAATTAAACGCAAAACAAACCTCATAAAAGTAACGTTTGCTTCAATTTTAGTTAAATAAATAAAAAACAAGAGATAAAGACCTTGTGAAATTGTCAGTGATAGGGAATAATACACGGAGATGGAAACGGTGTTCATGTATAGTAAAAAAAAACCTTCGTTAAACACCAAACGTTTCGACTCTTGAATTGAAGGGTCTTCTTCGGTGGCAAAATATATCTGAATATAAAAAATAACAAAAAAGTTTATGGTTTGACAATAACATTGCGAATAAACATTGTTTATATGAATTAAGAAACTCACCGTAGTTAGTTCAAGCTGTGCATCTGCATTTAGTTAAATAAATACTTCCGTGTCTCATTGTAGTTATTTTAAATAAATATTTCAAGACACAACACAGAGAGAAAATACACAAAATCTTATTTGATAATTAAGTAGTTAAAATCCATCAGAGATCGCGCGAGAGGATGAAATTGTGGGAAGCAGAATAAGAGAAAGAGATGATTCGCAACAGCGCAAAGAAAATAATAAGGATCATTGATCATACATTGAGAAAATTTAGGCCACGCTCCCGACATCGGGCTGCGCTATAATTACGGTAATAATGCGAGAGCGTATAACGGTAAGCATCCGTGAAAGGCGAGTCAGGGAGGCAACGACGGTCGACTACTACTGCAGTCGAGAAAAAGGAGGAGTGAACTATGGAAGAAAGGGAGAAGGAAAGAACAAGGAAGACGACAACATACTTCGATACGAAATGACTTCCTTGTGAGATTCTTGTCTTCGTGCTCCCTCTTTGCCTTTACTATTCTGACAGTCGCTGAAATAGCGGTGTTATATTTGGTATCAAATATGAATGCACATATTCTGTTTGCCTTGTAGAAAAATGATACCGTTTTGTAACAGCAAAGAGAGTAAACTGAACTCTTAAAATATTATTATTTAAAATAAATTTAAATGTTATTAAATTATAAATATTATTTAATATTATATAAAATATTATTATTTTTAAAAAAATCTATACTTCGACAAATTTTAATATAAAAAAAAATTTCAAATTCTAATCAAGAAGCTTGTAAAATCGCGAGATTCTTTTAAAGTAAAGAATTTTTCCGAGTTTCCAAGTGAAGTTTCAGAATCGGAAATGTGGCGAAAACTGATCGTCATAATAAGCTTTGAACCGCAAGTTCGTCTTTCGACAGATCAAAATTAAAGCGGTCGGCGAATCGATGACGAGCCGGGGCGCTTGCCAAAAAGTCTAGCCGTACCTACGACCGGACTTCTTCGACGTCTCGATAATCCACCAAGCCAAGTCGAGAGAAGGAAACCCCGCGTGTACGCGCGAATGCAGGCAGTCGCGCTTCTTTATTGGATTCGTTCTAATAGAATTTGCGCCACTCGCGTGCGAGCTACAACGATGCCCGCTCTTGAATTTTAATGTCCGAAACGGACGTAGCGTGAAGACCGACAATTCTTTTTTCGGCTTTTCCACTTTTTTTTCACACGAGACGCTTCTTGACAATTAAAATTCTGTCGCTTCACTAGACCGGATAATTAAATATTTGTTGTACGCGCATGCATTATGACATTCACATAATAAAATTTGTCTGAATATTATAATAGAAACATTTCTTTTTTTTTAATCTCAAATATAAAAATATATTAAGAGAGAAAAACACACTTATATTATTATCAATATTGTATGTTATAATATAAAATATATCCTCACATCGTATTTATATTCTCTATACTTATATCCTCTATCACACTATACTTTTACATTCTGCTTTTAATAGTTATATTATTACTAATTTATGAAATTCTCTTATATAGATAGTTTATTTGTTTAAATACGTAATTTCTACATTAGCGAGTAACGGGTTTAAAGAGTGAATATATTTTCGCACAACCATATTGATTTATATTTTTACTGCAATTTAAAAAAGTAAAAAACCAAGTTTCAAGTTATTAATAATTTATATTACGGTAATAATTTATCTTAAAAGTCAATAACATTTCTTTGAACATGTATGTTTCTGCATTAATGAAGAAAGCAATAAATTTTAGAGATAATTTTATTGTCGGTACGACTTATAAATAATATGCCAGAATCTGAAATAACATTTTATCTCGCGACAGTTGAATTTCTCCCGTGCTTAACTTTTAGATGTCTTCGGGCGAAGAAAAAGTAGCACTTTTGAATCAAATTCTCCGACATCCCCACACCGTACCCAAGAGCATTATAGCGATTAAAAATGACGACGTGCGTGAAATCGAGGTCGTCGCCGACTAATCTTTTTCTTGTTTTTTCTTCTGTTTTATCTCGCTCACGCGAGACGGTGAAACGTGATGCAATTCGAAAATCTCATCGCGTCTTCTTTGACCATGCAACCATCTATAATTTTCATGTCAAATTAAAAAAACGGGATAAAAAAGAAAAAGATAACGTATCGCAAAGAAACGTTGTTAAATTATTAATAAGTTTTTTAAAGCAGCGTCAATCATTTTTTATAATAAAATGCAAATTGAGAAATCAACTGCAACGAAATCTTCGAATAATCTAAAATATTTTACAAAAGAAAACATGGCAACAAATCTATTTCTACAAAGATTATGCAAAATTTGTTTTGAACACAAGATGCTATCGAATAGCTTTGTTTCAATTAATTTCATTAACGTTATAAATTTATCATGTCGATTCTCTCGCTCTGATATTAAAAGCGGGAAAAAACAAACAAACAAACTAAACGAACAAACAACCCATCGCATCCGTCTGACTTGTTACTACCAGCAATAACAGAAATTTTCTACGAGCGTCAAGAGTAAAACTTCAAAGAGAAAGAGAGAAGAGCTAAATTTAAAGAACACACTATGCATAGACATTCACGAAATGATTGGCGCATTCGACATGGAGAAAGAAAAAAGAAGAAGATTGGATTAAGAGAGCGAATGAAATATAAGGAGGAAGAGAGAGATATGCATCGGACATGAGTCATGAGTCCCGATTGTGAAAACCGGTAGCTGAAACGACTTCTCGCCTCCTCGAGCTTGAGGATCCCCAGATGACGGGAGTGAAACTCGGTGTATGCGGCTCGCGAGCAAGTCGGTCAGATTAGACAGCGATGACAGTGACTCTCAAAGCAAACGTAAAAACGCATTTTGACAGCATTTCTCGATAACTGAAACTGCTGCAAATTTTATGACGATTTTAAATCTCAATACCCTTTACGAAGAAAGAAGTTTTAGGAGATCGGTTTTGTACATTTTTATTAGAAACATAAACATTATTAAGTCTACAATAAGACGAAATAATTTCGAACAATTTTGACTTCTTTTGTATAGACGAACCATTAATGTTCCCTACTATTTATGATTCCCCGATTCTTCGGTAACTGCGCAACTCGTAGAATGTACTAACAGAGAGATAAAAAGATAATAAAAAAGAACTAAGACAGAAAGAAGGCTAAAGTGAAGTTAGAAAAGAGAAGTAATATTTATTTTTGTTATTGAGATTGTGTTTTACATATCTTTAATAGTGTTAAATAAATAATTTTGTGTATTATTTAAAAAATTATTTCTATCAGTAATATTTTTTGGAGATTGTTTGTATTGTTCGGTCGTCTGTCTTCACTTTAAGAGTCTAAGAAAAAGAGAAAAATATATATTTGTGTCTCGACTAGTCGGTTGCTAACTGAAAAGAGAAAAAATCATTTCGAGTTCTACGAAGAATCGATCCTATGTGCTCGAAATTATTGAAGCTTCATTTGTGTTGAAGCCTAAAATTACACCGCACTTTATGTAATAAAAACTGAAAAAATACTCAAAGATATATTCAAACAAAACATATCCGAATAGAGCGAAATTGATTTTTGAAAAATCTCTGGTGACAATTTTACAAAAAACATGTGAGACATGAATTTTCCTAGCTGATTTTCACAGAGATCGTAAAAATTAATTGAACGAATTAACTCGTGCAATTTCTCAGGATATTCCGAACCGCATTGTTCGCTTGCAACAGCGATGCAGCGTAACGACGAGTCGCTGTTTGTCCCACGAGAAGTACATTGATCATCCGAGAGTTAAGTTTGGATTTATGCGAGTTAATACACTTTGGCGCGGCTTCAAGCGACTTCCAGCGATGGCGAAGTGAATCACGCGGACGTTCCCCGAAGTACGTTAATAAACGTCCTAGTCCTTAATCAGTAAATGAAGGCCACATCCTAACTCGCATTTATCTTGCGCGTTTGGAGATACTCCAATTTATGACTTGACAGAAAATCGAATTTTTCATTTTATAATAAATCTTTTTTTTTTCAAAAACTTCTTTAAAATATTTTATATGCAATATTTTTTGATACTTTAAAATAAATATTTACATTTATGAAGAATTTTTAATATCTAATGTACAAAAGTATTTTCTCGTTTTTTTTTTTTCATTATATTATATCGTGATGTTACGCGTATTTATTATATAATAAAATGTTTAGTAATAATATTAAATCTCTTCATATTTTAATGCAATTAATTTAATCGTAATTTCGTGAGTACAAAACACGAGATATCCAAAAATAACACGTAAAATATATTCTCATCTCTTTTTAACATTACTGAAGTATAATTCGCATTCATAATACGTTTAGCTTTCTGAATGATACAACCAGTTAAACAAATTCGAAAGAAAACCATCACGCTAAGTGCTATATTAAATTGATCAATTAGAGATGCTTTCTGCGACAACGATGCAGATTACATCGCGCGCAAGAAAAAGTTGTTGATGATTATTCGCTCTATATAGAATCGACATTGGAAGTCATCGTGATTACTCGGAGCTTGGAAAAAAAAGGCAAAGAAGAAGAAAGAGTGAAAGTGGAAAAGGAATAAGAAAGAAAAGAATAACAGCCGAGCGTGTGTAATAAAAGTGTCCTAAAGAAACAACGCATTGTATCCGACTGGAGATCCGGCACGAAAACGAGAAACTTTAAAAAAACAAGAAAAAACGTAACTCTATGTTTCCATCTCTTTAAAATTGCACAAAAACATGATTGCCTTTACCTGTTTGTTTATATGTTAACCAAAATACAAAATTGGTTTTTTTTCTCGGTAATTATATCTACAATTCGAACGAGAACAAAAACAAGATCGTAAAACGTTATATTAATTAAATATTTACGTATTTACTAAGAGAAAATAAATTTTGTCATAGTATAAAATAAAGTGGGGAACAAAATGAAATAAAATGTATTAAACGTGAAAATAATATTCTGTCAGAAAGAGCAGAGGGAAATTACGTGTAACGTTCAAACGCATAATATTTGCGTACAACTGTGTAGACAAAGCAAATATATCCGATTATATTTGAATTTACCGCGGATTGTGTGAAGTTAAAAAACGATTAAAATGTCTCAACTCAGCTATCTCGTCGGGTGGATATAATTGGATATATAAGAGCACACGTGCACGCGTAATTAAAAACTGTTACGGGACAAGCGCATTCTATAAAATTGTAACACATTCGACAAAATTTAATTGTATAGAGCGTATCGTTGAAAATAATTATTTAAAGAATTAATTTGCTTCACTCACGCTACATTTCTTCCGCTCTTTTCAATAGAAACCTACAAATCTCAAACAATTGCTAACGAATTGTTGGAGAAGTTTTCTGAAGCATCGATTCTCCGGTCGGAAAACACCGAAAGGGTCCGTTGCGTTAAGAGCGAGTTATCCGAAAGATGCGAGAGAGCTCGGCACACACGTACATACACACGTATATGTATACGTGAGGAGAGAAAAGAATAGTGAACTGTTTCTGGGGGAGAATATATACCGGAGAACGCGCGGCAATAAATTTCCGGAAAATTTATCGTCCGACCAGGTATAATTCAGCCGACCTATCGTGACGCGCGAGCGCGAAGAGCGAACTTCGCGAAAGGCTTCCAACATCCAGCCGTGAAAAATGGCCGCCGAACGATTTCAACGACCGCGCGCGCACGATGGGCAGAAGCTCTGTTATACGATGGTAGTGCGATAGAAGAGAAGATGTGTCTTCCTCTCTCTCTCTCTCTCTCTCTCTTATCGCACCATCTTCGCGGAAAAGGTAGAGCGAGTCGGCGGTACACGTATGTAAGAAAACCCGGTCTTGTGCTGTAACTTAAGAAGCTATATGACCTTGTTTCTGTCACATGCAATTCTGTATTCCAACGGAAAAAAAAGAAACTGCAACGAGAAGAAGAGAAAAGCAGAAAGAGAGAGAGAGAAAAGCCAATGTGGATAAGATACGAGAGGTTCGCAATAGGAGAGCAAACGAGGAGTGAAATAAAGTTTATAGCGCCCAGCTGTTAGATACATGAAAGAGGAGAAAAAGAATCGGGTCTGCATCGTTGTTCACGAGAGTCTCCTTGCAATACCGTCATCGTCGTCATGTACGATCTCGAACTAGTCTCGCGGGATAGGTCGGTACCGATATTCGCGCTTACTTACTAACTGTGACGATGACGAGGGCGACGAGACGATGAGGTACCGTTATCGCTCGAGAAATACGATACTTTTATGCGATCGTTCGCTATAAACCGACAGCGAGACGTATATTCGTGCCACGAATTCATAGAATCGTCGCGTAGAAGATACATGTAGGAAAAATGAGACTTCTGCTCGAGACGCCTCGCTCGATGATCACGAAACATCGTTACGCCACTGAAAAATATCGTCGATATACATATCCTATTACAAAAATGAGTTTTCCGTAATAATATCAACGTTGTATAAACAAATATTTATTTGCTATAAAATTTACTACATAAAAAAAAAATCTACATTTTTACTACACGCAAAATTTGTCTTTAATACATAAAAAATCGTTTTTAAACAAATCTTATGTATCGCGCGAAAATACGCGAAAAAATTCGACTCGAAAATTCTCTGCGATATAAATTTTCATTAAATACCCTTACGAAAAAGAACTACTGGCAGTAATATATTGCGGCAGTGGTACGAAAAAAACTTACTGGCATTCTGTGTAATTGCCAGTAATATTCTCAGTGATTTCTGTAATACCTAATAATATTCTTATGTGATTGTCAGTAATATTTATATTACTGACTTTATTTATATGTAATCGGCAGTAGTTCTTTTTCGTAAGGGTACAAGATACATTCCGTATATTCATGTATATACAACAATATGTCTGTCACGAGCCGCTGCATCCGCACATGGCAACAGGGGCACAACGCGTATACGTGTGCGGTGCTTAACTGACGATAACGAACTTGTGACGTGAACATAATAAGGCGTCTTCACGTAGAGGATCGTGGCGCGACGCTATTTGTACAACAAGGAACGTGCTGCGTAAGCGGATCGCTACTCGCTGGCAAGAACTTGATGGAAAGTAAATCTATCAAACGAAATGGAAACGACACGCACACGATGCATCGCAACACGGAAACAAAGACAATTACACATCGTACAAACAAAAGTGCTCGACAAGCGCGAAAATAACGAGAATGAGTAATCGATTGAACACGATCCTTTTCACCTCGTTCAGTCGCTTTTGACATGTTCGATCAATTTAATAACAAACAAATTCGTATATATTCGTTTGCGAATTTCCATTGCGCAGTTTCTAAACGGCATCACGTTATCTGCAATTAGCGTACTCTGCGAAGGCAGATTTCATTGCTCTAATTCTCTTAGCGCAAACTTCTCTTTTCTAAACTTTCTTATCATAGAAAAAGTATCGTTAATAAAGGAGAAACTTGAGATGCTTTTAAGTTTGTTGGTTTTTTTTTCCTATGTCGTGAAACATAGATACTCTAAAAGTTCTCAAATTTTTCGAGTTTTTTTAAATTTTTACTTTGAACTCTTTTCTGTCTCTAACACATAAATTCTTTCAGCATTAATTCCAGTGGATTTTCGGATATCAAAATACTCTAGTGCAAAAAATGTCGAGACTCGTGTGCGGACCTAACATATGACTTACAACTGTGCGGCAAATAGTTTTCAATTTCGTCTTTGTGTAAGTAAATATACGACGAGCTACTTTTTGATCCACAAACGACGCGCGATGTGCTGCAACGGTATATCCCATCCATTGGCGGAAAAAGTTGTCCCGCCCGAGACGAATTGTCGCGATAATTGCGGTCGACGTGCTCGATGTCCTTCCATGCTCGCGCGAAACCAACGTTCGGATCTGAACCGAGCGAGACGGCGTAAGAATAAAGAGAAAGAAAGGAGAACTTTGATGCACCGCGCATGCACTTTCAGTGGTTGCACCCCCCACAAGTTGCACACGATCGGTAGCGGTGCGGAGATACTCGACTCGAGCCGAAGAGCGGCAGAAGCACGCAGAAGCTCGCATCGAGCGCACACGACGACGTTGTTCCGCGATACGGTATGATACGAAAACGCGAATCCGAGCGCAGTGATAAAAAAAAAAAAAAAAAAGATTCTTTGCGATAGACAAAAGGTGTGTGTCGTTTGTCCCGATCACGCTGATCTTACGTCAAATCGCACATCGCCTGTGAATAATATGTAATGCGGATTTATAATAACAGATAAATCGTCCGAACGAAGTTGTAGTTGGGTCTCACATCGAATGTGGAATTTCAGAATTTCTCACATATTCAAATTACATCGCAAAAAAACTTCGTATATATTTTCTGAACTGTGCGCGTGAAAAAAAGATTACGAAGAGATTAAATACACCCAGAAGATTGTACATAATGTCGGAAGTGCTCGAAAAAGAGCGACGCGCGTTTAAAAGTTGCAGTACGAGCTCAGCGAGAAGATAACTGCGGAGATCGTGATTGCACATCAGAGATCCCCGCTCTCGGCTATCATAAATCAAAAATATGTAATGTAAATTATATAATCTCTCCCGGACGTTACCTGCGAATATACATAACACATTGCGAAATAACATCCGCAAGTGATCTTGTAACAATTTTGATTTCACGATAACATATTTATTTTAATGATTTATTGTTAGTAATAAACTTGAAAATAAATGCGTTCAAAAATTTATACACAAATTTTAAAGCGATTAAACTTGACCGAATTATGATAAATTAAAGAAAAATACGTGTCGCGTCAAAAGCTTTTTAATAATTTTAATGCAATGTTCTTCATGTTTGAGAAACAACTAAAAGAAACTAAAAGCCCGAGCGAAGGAAAGGATTTGTTGTCGAAGAAATTACGAAGAAATTAAGAAACCTGAGGAAAGAGATAAGTTCTGTCTTCAATAATTATTATTGCATGTTCAACGCAAAGTGCGAGAACCTTCGCGATAATCCTCATCGACACGAAACAGCTGACACGTAACACGATGCAGCGTTGCGTTCGATTAGGTCTGGAAATAAACGCAAACGATTGCAAGAATTGCTTACATAACAAGGAATTACTAAAATAATTAAATGAATTGCGGTTTAGTATCTATTTGATTACACGTGTAGATTTATTCATAGAAGTTACTATTAATTCATATTAAATGCGAATGATATTGATACTTGTTATAAGTAATATATCAAAGTTTTATACGGAAAAACGGGTTTGTTACTGTACCGTCAACAACAAGAAAAATTTGCTCTATTGAATTTTTTGTTTTGCCAACACGTTTTTGTTGATAAAACAAAAACTTCAGTGAACTCTCAGCAAATTTTTCTTGCTATATAATAGCAAACAATTTTTTTCTATGTGTACATATATCTATGATTTCTATTTATATACATATTTTTTTATCGTATTATTTCTATTTATCTATTATATTATTTGCGCGTTAAAATATCATATTTTATGTGGTAATCTTTGAATCGTATTATTACTCCTTGTACAATAATTAAAAAGAAAACATTTCTAAGTTGAAACTCGTTCCCCGTGCCTCTTTAAAACGATCGACATAATCGGCTGATCTATAATGAGCTATTGCTCATTCGCTCGTTCAGGAGAAAGTGATTAAGAAGCTGGAGGAGAACGAATATGATACACGTTTTCTTATAATAGCTCACAAGAACGCCAAGAATTTTAAATATAAAGAAAACCAAGAGGAGAATGATGTTCCTTTTTTTTTTTTTTTAATACGCGCCGTCGACTCTTCGCTTCGCTTTAAAAAAACGAGGCTGCTATTTCGGACGCGCTCTTAAAATCCGCTGTCGCACCTGGTTCGTAAAAATCCACCCTCATCGCGTTGTTTCGAATACGCATAAGCACGTGCCGATTTAAATCGACCAAGCGATATCTCGGTCTGGCTCGGTTCAGCGCACTCGCACCCAAAGAACTTTACGATCGACTGAAAAAAAAAAAGAAATGGCCAATAAAGCGTTAACATTGAAAGCTGGCTCGAGAATACGAGCGAGGGTAAAGATTTAACGGAAAATCGCGTGATGTACGACTTGCGCAGAAATATATAACAGACCGTGTAAAGCAATCAAATCGAGGAAAACAATACGGAAATGAAAAACTAGAAAGCGGAATTAAATAAGCGGAAGAGATAAATACACAATTGAAAAAGAAGATTTATCGCGCGACGATGATGTTCAAAGTTATTGCTGCGAGAAAATTTGTGCGTAAATCGACTAAATCGCAGTCGACTGAAATCAATTTTTCAATCGAATGAACGAAATGAAATATCGGCAAAACGTTTTACACGTCTTAATGCGATGAGAGCGATATCAACATTTCTTTTGTGAAAAAACTGTGAATGTATATAATGTCAATTGTGAGAAGATAATCAAAAGTCGCAGTTATAGACAAGCGAACGCGATTGCGTTTTCTGAATCTTATTTTGCCTACCCACCAACAGCTTGTGTTCTCAGAATTCTGATGCAACATGGAACCGCACATCGTATGAATAGCTTGGTGTCATAACTGGCCGAAAACCCGCAGCTCTCTTTCATTTTAATTAAAATAAGAAAAATATTTTTGACATGTAGCTAGTGTCATTTATAAATGCAAATTATTATTACGACATCACTTGCGGAATCAGCTATTCGTACGATTGGCTTCTCCGATCAAAGAAAGTTTTCTCCGAATGCTCGTCATAAAAAAATATAAACAGATTAGAGAGATCGATATCGGTCGCGAGCGCGCGAATACACACCTACAGCGAATCCATTGGCGCTTCTCCGCCGCTGGCACGCTGACCGCGCTAGAAATAGTCTTGGCTACTATGCACCGAGTATGCCAAATCGTGAGGGAAAAGAGCGACGACATCGGCCGTAGATCTCTCGAATCTCTCTCGTATCGGTTTCTTTATCTCCTTGGCCCATTCCGAGATTCATTTTGTCGCAATGCAAACTTTGTCGGACAGAAGTCCTATCTTCGGTAGAAGAGAAAACGGATAGAGCAACGAGAACGTGCGATGTTTATAAAAGTTGTCTTCTCTCTCTCTCTCTCTCTCTCTCTCTCTCTTTCTTTCTCTCTCTCTCTCTCTCTCTCTTTCTTTCTCTCTCTCTGTCTCTCTCTTTCTCCATCTCTTCTTCTTTCTTCTCTCGGCCGGCCGGCCAGCCAGCCACCCTCGCGATCCGATACACCTTACCGGCCTAGCTTTCATTTATTTACCGGCCAGACGCATTTCCGTCGGTGGGTGATTAATGGCGCGGGATCTCGTTTAATAAAGTTTCTCTAAGCCGTAAGTCGGTTTACCCTGAAAAGCCTCGGCCGTGCTATTTATAGTCGCTGCTGTGCTTTTACAAAACGCAGAGGAAAGAGAGAGAGAGAGAGAGAGAGAGAGAGAGAGAGAGAGAGAAAAAGAAAGAAAGAGAGAGAAAGTGTGTATGTGCGCGACGGTTCGTCTATGATATCGCGGATATCGATAGGATTATGTACGGGCGGATGGGCTGCCGATTAATATCCGGGAGCTTAATCACTTTTCTCCTCTCTCTTTTCTTCTCCCGCGAGTGAAATATTTAATATCTCGGGCGTGACATCTATGCCGCACGGTGAGAGCAAGCGACGCGTGAGAGGTCTTACTCATTGAATAAGAGTGCTTTGTCGAGGTAAGCTTCGAGAAATCACGCGAGGCATATCAATTGAGCGCGCCGCGCGCATCGAGGAATCGCCATGTCATTTCGAGTCCAACATCGAGAAACCGATCTACCGAGATAACACGCTCGATCGAGAAACTCTGCGCGCCGGGCGGGCCTTTCCCGATGACACCCTTCAACCCAAGATCGAACGCGTGCATCTGGAAAATCGCCAGAAGCCAATACAGGAGTATCGGATCTTGCGCGCAATCGAAAAACCCGACTCGTCGACTTTTCTAGGAGGAACCGAACGGAATACAAAAAAAAAAAAAAAAAATTCAGAAACGAAGCGGGATGCGCAGTACATATTTCTCCCGTCGCCGCTAAAATCGAATTCAAGGCCTCGGGAGAGATGATCGATCATCATACGCCTCTCTGCGCCCTCACTCTCTCTCGCATTTCAATTCGTCCTTTTTTTTTTTTGTCCCAGGATGATGCGAGTTCCAGCCATAGGCAGTCTCTGATCTTTGCCTCTTCTTTCTTTCTCTCTCTTTCTCCTCCTTCCGAGTCTTCTTTTCTCTTTCATTTCCTTCGAAACGAAACCGTATAACGATCATAAGCGCAAATCATGTCCGTGCTCGCTCGCGTGCTAAGAAAATGCCCGTCGGTAAAGCAAAAAAAAACAAGAATACTCGAGAGAGAGAGAGAACACGGAAAAAGAGGAAGACAAAGAAGAAGAGGAAGAAAAAAGGAGACGCGGAAAGAAAGAATGCTATTGTGAATTACCCAATTTTTCGAGAACCCGTAAACATTTGATAAAGTTTTGCGATTATGAAAAACAAGAAAAAAAGAAAGAGAGAGAGAGAGAGAGACCATCTTAATACTCTAAAATAAATATATATATATACATATTCTTACAGGCGCTAAGACGATAAAAACCGGTTCTTGACCTACCTGACATTTTCTTTCATTTACTTGAAATTCACAAGACGATTTCAACACGGTCAATTGTGGTATAAATTCGCTGGCTCAAAAGCGACTTTTTTTTTTGTTAACACAAACTCCAATTTACCAAGAAAGTCCGTCATTAAAATTTAATGCGATAGGTGCGGTCCATTCTGTGCGCATCATGTTACACGCAATTTCCAGTGACAGCGTGACAATGCGGAATAAGTATGTGAGTGACACCGAGACGCTTCGAAATTATGACGACGCATTTCGAAGAAGCGAGACGTGGAATTTATCTCGTCGAATTTTACACAAAACGAGCGACTCAGCGCGACTTTTGAGAAACGCTACGGAGGAGAGAAGAATGCACAACGCGCAGTGCAAACATCGTGTACGTCTTTTTGGTGAAGCAAGAAGGAAAGAGGCTGAAGAGGAAGAGAGAGAACCGCAAGCGCGGATAACGGCGGAAGCGGCCAAAAGAATAATCGATGCTTCCGTGCTTATGGCATCGCCCGTCGTATATTACGAACGATTCTCGCGTTGTGATGCAAATGCTCGTAGAGTCGACGCCGCGCGAGAAAGCTTTAAGAATCTATGAACCGTGAATAGAAGAGAGAGAGAAAGAGGAGAGGAGAAAGAGAGAGAGAAAAAGAACGTACTGTACGATAAGTTTTTCCCAGGCAATGACAGGAAGATAGTGATAGAGGCTGGCAAAAGAGCGACAAAAATTTCCGCGATTTCTATTGTTATTCCATACCCTACGCTTTTCAGGATTTTCAACACATTTTTTCGTACGTAGGATGGAAATCGATAGCGTTAAAATTGTGGCGAATTTTTCGATGTGTGTATATTTTAAGGTATATATAAAAATAAAAAAAAAAAAAAAAAAGAACATATATATACTATTGATATTGTACACTTATTGTATCATGGCCGCGGGCCGTCGAAACTCGAGTTTTATGGAAACTACAAATGATTTTTTTACGGCTCGTATTTTTTCATTTTATTCGGCACCAGTGCCGCCGTCTGATTCGTAAATATTTTTATACGTAGGTATATCTCTCCCGTATCTACATACTATTGAAAAATAAAGTAACTTTTGCATCAGCGGACGCGACGACGCGTCCGCAATAATCTCTCTCTCTCTCTCTCTTTCTTTCTCATTCTCTGATATGCTCTTGTATGGTCGTCGTCTTCAGGCGATCGTCAGCAATTTTCGTTGGTGGATCGTGATTACGTGACGTAACGACCTTACGCGATGTGTCCATGACCGACTTTCGATTTAATGTGTCTTCTCTTATCGGTATATACTCAAATACACATATGATGAAAAATCATTGCGTGGACACTTGATAGCATATCTATACGGAAATGATACATACACGGGATTTTCGTGCTGAGACGAATACGAAGAAGCTTCGAATTACGAAATGCTTTGTCATTCAGTTCGCTGTACATTTAACAGCGTCCGTATGTACACCAAACGTGTATAATAATTTTAGTATTCATATAAAAATATCAATTATCACACGCACTTCTTTTGTATTGACGAGATAACAGAGTGATTTAGTAGCAATAAATTTTTTGCTGAAGAGCAAAAATAATCACTTTAACAGTCGTTTAATATAAATTGTGAGACATTGTGCTTGTATTTCAATTTTTTGAGATCTAACCGAGCAAATGTGTTTTTTTTTTTTTTGTAAAACGAATCGAAATTCTGAATAAAAGTTTAGTACTCCATTGGGGTAACTTCTTCGAAATTGCGTTTTCGCGAAAAAGTTTCCGATGGCTTATTGTCAAAACCCAAGATTGGAAATTATCGAAAATACGTCGCGTGCAAGGTTTATGTGAAACGAAAATTTTGCCAAGCTAAAACTTGCGAGAGTCACATACATGTTCGACGGACCGTTATCTGAAAAACCTTTCGTGCGATAAGAGCGAACCCTCGATAACGCGTTACAAAAAGGCAGGCGCAACGTCCTGATAAATGCTTCTACCGCTTTTTTCTTGTTGCATAGCGCGGTATGATAAATCATTGGTTTGCTGTGCGTAATTGCGCAAATAAAGATCGACAACTCGTCTGCGCAAAGTCGCTTTAATATTACATCAAGATTATTGACATAATCGCTGATATTATACTTATTTAAACATTTCTCGAAAAATGAAAATTACATTATCAAATAAAACTGTGACTTAATAAAACCTGTGACCTATAAAATCTATTATATGTATATAAAAAAATGCACAATAAATGTATTCAAAAGTATAAAAGTGCATGTTGTACAAATAAAACGATTATTTTGAATATCTCCTTCCCGATCATTATTCATTACAATTTTTTTTTTTTATCGTGTCTTGAAAGTAGCGCAGTTAATTGCCAATACACTTGGCGATATAAAATTTTACAACTGATTGACCGAGATTTATCATCTGTGAAAGCAACTTGGTAGGCGCTCGCTCATACCCGTTTCTTGACAATCGTCGTAACGCATCGTTAGGCACGGGTAACTCTTTAAGCTGATATTTTAGCCGGTAGAAACGGTCACTCTAATAACTCTCGATGGCTTCCCATCCGAGAGAAACTTACGATATTCCGCGCGCAGCCCGCGGAATGGAATTTCGCCCACGTCTCGGCCGAGCAAACGATGACGACTACGACGCATCGAAGAGCTAACGCAATAAACGATGCATTAAGTAGAAGCGGGCCAGCAATGACTACTAATAAGTTGCGAACGACGATCCCAGGAACGAAAGCAATAGCTCGAGAAATACGCGCATCGCGCGCATAAATCTGTGTGTTTAACTGATTTCGTTTCTTCAGGAGTGTATATGCGTACATGTACACCGCGTATATAAATTTTTTTTATATACAAAGTAAGTTCTGCGTAACACAATAAAGTTTCTTCGCGTTTATTATTTACATTACGTTTAATTTGATTGTTTTCCACAATTAAGAATTGTAAAATAAAAACTTACAACAACAACAAAATATAAACTTTGACAACGGGATATCAATACGTATACTTGTTCTGATAAAACCGCAAAATTAAAACCATTAATTTATATTGATATCGAACATCAAGTATCAGTGTACCTATAATCAAAATATTCGCACCACTGGCATCAATATCGGGCGGTACATGTATATTCATAATATCGTATTTTAATATGGCATATATTGTGATGCCAATTTCATCTTTCTCGTTTCAAATGCAGCTGTGTGATCATGAGCTGTTGAAAAACCAATTGCAAAAAATAATAAAATATCTATACCCCCGACGCGGAACGCCGCAGTTTTAAAGTCAAAAACTCACAAGCGAGAATCTGACTGAAATAAAATGATATAAATGCGGAACAAAAAAAGAATCTATTAGTTATTATCTGTCTATGTGGATTCTCCGAGAGTTACGTGATAACCGTTTAATCGATAAGAAAATATATTGAGGGAATTCGCGACGAATCAGCGACGATATCGAAATTTCTCCGGTATATCGCGCGTTCCAATTAAAAGCGCCGAACCCGACGTACCGAACTTCGAATCCGGTTGGCTGGACGCCTATCAATTAACCTCCGCGGTCAACGTGCCAATAAAGGCCACCGTGCAACGGTGCAGGTCTCTCCCTGTCCAAACGCCGCGACGACCGCGCAATTCCCAGGTTTCTGTGCGCGCGCTTTTGTCCATGAGTGAAAATACACGCGTCTGGTCAAAATTGCGCGAGGCTGGCCCGATTAATACATACACACACGAGGAACGCCAGACTTCCGCGCGGCAATGTTTGCCCAGACCTTGCGTCAGCGAGGAAAAAAAAAAAAAAAAAAAAAACGACCGTGCAAACATTTGCAAGTTTTCCCTTTAATCTTTAATTATTAAATCACGTGTTATATACGCATTCAATCTCATTGCGATGCAGTTGCGGAGAATTTCATATAATATTTTGAAGCGCGACAGAGTAAATAGAACGGGTGGCTGTGAAAATTTTAATGTGATTTTCCATGGGAAGTGTGGTTGTAACAGAAAATACAGCGAGATTTTTGTAAACATTTTCAATGAAAGCGCGCGCGCGAGGCGCATTAGCGTATAAACGAAAAGAGAAATATTAAACGAGAGAAAAGTTTCAAAGGTAGTAGTGAAAATGGTGAAAAGAGATTGGTGTTGTAGCGAGAATGGCGGCAGAGAGACACGGTGATCCGCAAATAAATTCGATTTAATTTGAATTCAATTCCATCGAGGCCGGTTCGAGAGGTTCGCTCTCGCGTCGAATTATCGTAGTGTTCCTCATTTCTCTCTTTTAACTCGTTTTGATATATATATATATATATACATATATATATACATACACATATATATACGTGCGCGAGGAATTGTCGATCGTCTCGTGTGTTTTTTCAACATGTCCTATTAGACTTATTTCTTCCTTCTTCTTTCATCCCCTTCCCAAGACAAAGTCGCGGAAATATAACTCGGAGCAAATGTTAACGACTATTTTGTCAAACAACACGTACCATCAAGTAAGATATATCTTTTCTACTTATTCTTCTCTACACTCTTTTATCTTCATGTGTTTTCACTCACGGCTATTATATCAACTTTTGCAACAGAATCAGGCAAACATTCCTTGCAAAGTTTCTCACGTCGTATGTCAATCTAAAATTACGCAACATCATAAAAAATCACAAAATTTATTTCGCTATTCAAATAAAAAAAAAAAAAAAAAATGATATTCGACTGTAAATAAAAATGTGTCGACGCGGAAACGATAATTCTGCGTGTCGCGTACTTAGTACCACAACACATCCGAAAATTCGAGAGCGATATTGCTCGCGTGATCGCGAACAAGGAAGATACGGACACACGTGCGTTCAGCTCGTTATACACGTCCGGGCTCGGTCGACGCTATCGAACGTCTCTCATCGACTGCCCTTCTCGACTTCCGAGGTGGTACCTCGGAGAAACTGGTCGTAACAAATGTGTGCCTCGCAACCGCGCCTCCTCGCGTGCGTATAATAGAACAGTCCCTTAAATCCCTTAATCTGAGGGCGCAAGCAGAACTACCCACCGCTGCCGCCAGGATAGTGTACTTTGCACGAGCTGGGGTGCGGCGAATCTCAGTCGCGTTAATTCTCTGTTGCGCAATCCAATTTTCACCTTACCCAGAAATTATGTATAATACAATTTAAAGCAAGAGAGAGAGAGAGAGATTCTCTGTACCTATTGCCGCTTTGAGTGCGGAGTTGAAGTGGAACTCGCGATAAGTACGATACTTAGAAGAACGCGATAAGAGAATTACGTGAATTATATCTGAAGTGCATTAGTGCGTTTAGTTTCGAAATGTAAAAAGAATTGAAGAGAATCTTTTACTTTTTCGGTCTTACTATATGTATATATACATATGTCGTATCGCGCTATCTCGCGATATATAGCGCAGCACGATCCAACCAGCATCGTGCCGACGGGATCGTGCGCGGCCGATTACGAGGACTCATTCCGACTAAATAGGTTAAATAAGACATCCAGTTTGAGACTATTAAAATTTAGGACGAGAAAAAGATTGCTACGATGATCCATTACGCGAAGCTTGCGCGCAGCATGAAATTTATCTGCCGCGTTAAATTTTTCTTTTTCTTTTTTTTTCTCTTTCTCTCTCTCTCTCATAAAAATACTAGACGCGTGCGAACCGAAACTGTGAGATTTCCTATTCTCGCCGTTTCGTTTAAACGCGACTGTCTGATTTTCATTTTATATCGACACGGAGCATCGAATGTCACACCGCACATGTCGGATTTATTGTTAGATTCAGACGGTGACATTCAAATGATTCATAAGAAGAGGCGAAGTAAAGGAGAAAAGATCGAAAACGCATGTGTCATAAAAGATAAAGAAAAAAAGAAAAAAAAATGTGTCCTTCAATCGCGATAATTCGCTAAACGGATAATCGACAATCACGCACTACAAAACGATGAGATACGCAAACGCATTAATGTGAATTTAGAATCAACGGCAAATTGTATTGTATATATATATATATATATGGAACACATAACGTGTGTAAAAAATCGGAGTATCAAGTCGTATGATTGCTTAATAAAGCCGATCAGATTAAAGTCAACTTTGCGAAGCTAATTTCGCGATTGCAATTTCGATGCAAATTGGAGAACGGAAATACAAAACGTCACGCGAGTGCCACGGGCAAGTTTCACGCTTTCCAATTTTTCGCACTTTCCTTTGTAATGTGTGACAATAAACGATATCGTATCTATTGTGTCAAGGCGCGCGGTTAAACATTTTTCCGCTTTTTCAAACCCTATTTACGCAATATAATTTTTTTTTTCGCAATACTTTCCCTTTTCGTAACAATGTTTTTTTTCGAAATATCTTTTTAAATTTTTGAAATACCTTCAAACTTATATTATTTATTTTTAAAATACGCACTCGCGTTTTGTCACGTTACTTGTTCGCGTAAGTAACACATTACGTGGTTGTTAAAAAAAAAATAATAAGTTTCAATAGATGCGTGTTAAATCATTCGAGAGACAATTCGTAAGATCGTTCAACAATTGAAATGTCGCCCCGCGATGTTACAATACGTGTTTTCACGAAACCACGCTGCTGATATAGGATTTTGTGATTGCAATCGTCATTGCGGTGGGAAAAGGATCGATTTGGATATAATTGATGTCTTGATGGCAAAGGCCATTCCGCCGGTTAGATGCAACATCATTTTCGCGAAGTGCACTCGCCGGCCATCGATCGTTCTCTCTCTCTCTCTATCTCTCTCTCTCCCACTTTCTCGTTCAGTCTTTCTTCGTGTCAGACAGAGTTCATCAAGAGAACGAGCGGTGTCCGATTTTCACCAAATTTACAATCAACTCGCGAGCGTGTAAAACTTCGTCCCACATATGAGAAGAATTGCTGACTGACTTACCGGACGGAGTCGCGGCCGTCTTCGTGATCTCCCGTTTCCTAGACCGGCGAGCGTGTCGCAGGTCGTCTTCCGCTTTCTCGCACGAAATCTTCGTCGTGTTGTTCTCGCTGGTGAACTCCTCTTCCTCGGCCCTTCGGAACGTCACGTCGATCTGGACGAGATAATATATTGGCATATGCGACGCAATGTACGATAAACGCGAGCGCGATGGCGGTTATATCACAGTTGTCATTTACTTTGCTGTCGATGACGATTCCTCTTTTTCGTTCTCTTTTCTCTCGTTCACGGTTCACGATCGGCGCACGTTTGTTCGGAAACCGGCGACTACGATGGGCGTAGAGAGAGCTCCGCCTCGATAGACAGACCTGGGACCTCCCTCAACCTAACCTAATACATCGAGATGGCACCGGCCGAGTGAGATCGCGGTGAGATGTTATTCGGTGCAGCGAGCGGTGTAGTGAGAGGGTTTGTCGTGTTCAAAAAAATAATCGAGAGGCGAGCTTGTTTTTCCAAACACACGTTGGTTATCTACACGACGTTTTTTTCTGCCGATCGGTATATTACTTTTTCGATTTTGTATCACCTTCAATCTTCTTTTTCCTCTGTTTCTCTTTTCACTTTTCGCGTACTTGTCTCTTGTGTGATTTTTGTTTCTCTTTCTCCGTGTTCCTGCTCTTTCTGTTTCTATCACCTCTTTTTTCCTTGTGCTTCTCTTCTTTCGTTCTTACTCCTCTCTTTCTCTCTCTCTCTCTCTCGACGGTGCTGTATCGTTCCTCGGAACGGCACCGTTACTTCCCTCCGGTGTCACAGCGCCAACTGACAGCGGCTGGTCGCTCGCCGGTACCCTCGTGCACAACGGCGGACAAAGATCCGAGAGAAGCCGACGTGCGGCGGAAACGCCCGAAAGCCGGCCAGTCAGCTGGCTCCCCGGTGGTAGCGGACTGCATCGGTCGTGCGCCGGTGCTGCTATCCTCCATTCCTTCGATTCGATGACGGTCGTCCACGAACTTTCCCGAGTCAGCTGGCTGCGCGCCGCGTTCTCCTTCCCTCTCTCATCTTTCTGCCGCGTTCGGTTCTCCTCTCTTCGTCAGCAGCGCCCTTGCCTATCCGCATCTCTCTTTCTCTCTCTCTCTCTCTCTCTTTCATCCTCGCACTTGCGCCGGTGTATCCCTCCTGTGGCCTCTAGAACTCGCGCTCTATCCTCTTACTCTACGGACTAGACCGGAAGCATCCTGGCTGCGACCGCTTTCCCGCACATAAGAGTATTGCGATATCCTCGCGAGCGAGTTGAACGAGCGATCGACGAGTCGCACCGAATCGAGCCAGGCGAAACCGCATCGAGTGCAACCGAATGAAGTGCCTTTACAACGACGATAGCGATGGTGGCGGCAGCGGCGGCAGCAGCTACCGTCGCTCGATGACGTGGATGAGGTCTCTTCCCGTATACGAGTATGCGATCGAGTGCGCGCGTTGCACCAACCGCACAGTGTGCGCGCGAGTATGTGCTTTCCTAATCGCACCGCATATCGGTACGACACGGTACGACGGCGACAGCGGGCGGCTCGGTGCCACAAAAGAACAAAGGCAGGAGGAGGACGCGAGCCGCGTGAAAATTATGCGAACACCGCACCCTTCCCTTATTCGTGTGCGGCACCAGGCGTCCTGGAAACCGAAGCAGGAAGCGGCCAACTTTTCCCCGTCGCCACGGTGCAACGCGAGCACAATCCCCCCAACCTCTGAGAAACACTGATATGTTGTTTCGTTTTCAGTTTTTATCATCGGTTCACTGATTGACAGAATTAACCGACGTGCATCGCGACACGTAAGACGGCGGATTTTATTAGTCAGAATTTATTTTTACCGCTGTGATATAGAAAAAAAGTGTTCTCGACGCTTGATTTCTCATTACTGCAATTGTCAAGAGATAGAAAGAGTGCAAAGTCCCGCGAGACTTTTGAAATAATCTGCATTTTTAGAATTTTTATAATTTATATTAGTCACACACACACATACACACAAAATTTTACCTACAAGCGACAAAGAGAAGCGTATCAAAACAGTTGAAAGTTTTTTTAGTTTTAATGTAATCCTATTTTTCTTAGAATTGTGTTCATTTAATATGAAGTTATCAATGAAAATCTTTTTTTGATAAATCAATTACTTTTGCAAAACGCAATGCCGATCTTCTTCTTTCCTATCGTTTTCACTAGCGTGACTTGCTCTTGTGGATTCGTTGAATTTATACCGCTGCTATTAGCTAATTAACAATAATTCGTCTACATCGCGAACAACAATCGATAAGAGACAATTGAACCAATAAGAAATCTTGCAAAAGCCCTTTTGATTCAACCATAGTCTCAATCTTCTATCGTCGATACTGGCTCATCTTAGCCAATAGGCGATGTTATCGCGATAAATGCGATACCGTCTTTTACTCGATCTGTGTGATACATATACATATATATATATATATACTGATCGACAAGCTACAGTGATCGATCGATTATGATAAGTACATCGTACGACTTGAGAACGACCACTTCTGCATTTCGTCATTATCAGCAACTCGAAATGACATATAATCATAGGTTTGCGAAAGTTTTTTCTTTCATTGATGTGTGCAATTTGCAAGCTGTTTAATATGGGGCATAAATAATTATACAAAGTCACGATGATATTCATATTTGCGCGATATACACATGTGTTTATACAATAGATAACGACGAATATACTGAATAAAAAAAAAAAAAACTGATCAAAACTCATTTGTCTGTTTTCACATTACAATATTTTTTTTTTGTTTTTTTTTCTTTTTTGCTATAATCGCGTAACTCGCGTCTCTTATGACAACATTAACAATGAGATAATGAATAGTAGGAGGTTCCCCGCGAATAAAGAGCTAGGAGCATAAGTGCGGCAGCTCGCGCCGGGAGACGATGATTCCATGTGAATTAGAAGGCTTCCCGCCGCGTCGCGACGTAAGAAGACAAAGCAGAAAGAGGAGAACAAAGTTTCACGATAAAGATCGCGGCGACTCATGTCTGTGAACCGGCAAACTTTCGGCATCGAGGGGCGACAATGTTCTTCCGGTGTCGTGCGGCGCGCTGTCTAGTCGTAAATTGAAACTGCGCGAACAAACACGACGGCGGCGCGGTACAGCGCGGAGGCTGCGCTGGAAATTAATATCGAGTCGAGTTACGTCGAGATTGCGAGGATACCGATTCAATTAATCGCGACGCGAAAATATATATCGTCCGCGCCCGACGCAGACGATTGGTTCACAAATAATCGGAATGACGACAGAGAGAATGATATAAGTAAGTCGCGAGCGATAAATTTTTAAGGAAGAGAATTTATAGAAAGTCACAGTTTTTTTTTGTTTTAACAACAGTTGAGTGTATTTTATTTATTTATTTTTTTTTTTTTTTTTTTTTTGTAGTGTTTTGAAATGAATTGACACTTTTTTTCACGTAAAACTGGTTCGTAAGCTAGTCGCAGCAGACGAACGAGTTTGAATGAAGCTAGGAGGGTTAGAATGATCACTGCGAATTACAGAAAAACTAGCTCGGATGTAATACACAGTAAGTTGTTTCTCTCTGCTGCACATATGTGGGTCTGTAGTGCGCGCGAACACAGGGGGTGCATTCTATAAATCCCCCCATTGTACACGGAGAGCGAGCGGTCAGTTACGCCCCTCTGGAGGCGAAAGGATTGTAATTTTACGACAGGGAGGAGGAGAGAGAGAGAGACAGAAGGGCTGGTCCCACCGGTTCAGACCCTTAAAGGGAACAGGTCAGGGGGAGATCGTTGCCTACATTGAATGCAGGATTTTTGAACTCTACAGTACCACCTAACTGGGTCGACATTTTTTCTCGCTTCCCTCCTCGTTCCTCGTTTCTTTTTAACAATCTTCTTTCCCTATTGCCGATTATGCTCAGTTCTTGCGCGAGATCGCGAGATCATCGTAGGGCAGCTGAGCACGCCAAGGTCGAACGAGAACGGGTTTCGAAAGAGCGAGATCCAATGACGCCCCGCCCCGGTTACGACACACACGTGCTGGCTTGCGCGAGAGCCTAAGAAAATTTAGAGTCAAAGTTCTTTATTCTTGACATGTAGATTAACCTAAATATGCCAGCGCTGAAAAGCGCTGTTGAAAAAAAAAAAAAAAAAATCATAGATAAGCTTCAGGGGAGGATCAAAAGTGGAAACGCTTTTTTGGAATGCGGTTTGTTGCAAAGGATAGTTTACCATTTAATAAAACAAAAACAAAACAAAGCAAAAAAACAAAATCAAAAAATGGAGCAATGTAGCAGATAGTATCAAAACCATGTCGCATGATTACTAGTCAACACGCCGCCTTTGGCTGCATCGTCGCGCCTGTGACAACGGACTAATTGAAAACTCTATTTATGTTTTCTACGCACAACAAAAATCAATTTTTGTAAAAATATTGGCCTTGACTGACATTTTATCACTTTTTTCTTTCTTTCTAAAAACTAAAATTCATCGCGCTGGTTACTCAATCGGATGACTTTAAAATTGCAACGATTATTGTTAATTTGAAAAAAAAACAAACTAAGAAAATTGAAAATTACCCGGTGAATCTGTCGGCATTGCTGCTTTTTATTATATAATTCGTGTATCATTTATTATCCTTTGTCTTTACACAACTGTTACGTCGAGAGAGAGAGAGAGAGAGAGAGAGAGAAAGAGAGAGAGAAAGAGAAAGAGAGAGAGGAAGAGAGAACAAGCGTTGTTTGACATACCGTGAGGAATGACACGGATGGACGCGCAGTTCCGACATCGCTTTTCCTAAACGCTTGTTACACGTTACGTGCGCGAGAACGACGTTACGGGCATTGCGATTACGCAACGAAGCGCGAGGCAGGTGCAATTGCCTTGTCACCTAAAGCAGACGAACTTCCATGAAGTATACTTCCACGAAGTGCGTTTCCGCGAAATGGCATAGTTTATCGTTTTAACCTGACAATATCGTTCATGCACGGAAAGTTACATCGGTTTATAACACGGCGTTGGTCTTATACAACACGTTTACCCCCGGGAACGGAACGCGTGCATGCGAACAAACCCGCGCGTCCAAAAACACACGACGGCGATGCGATAGTCTCTTTTCGTGAGACACAAAACCTGTGAGGGGTTTCACAGCGAAGCCCCGTAAATGCGGAAAGGCCCAGCGTTCTCTGAACGTGCGGGCACGAATATATAACCGACCGAGAGTCAATGACGAAATTCCTGCGTGATTCCGGATGCGTGAACAATTCGCGCTCGAGTAAATTCCTCGAGAGATCCGGAAGAATCTTCTCACGACGCTGGTGTTTGTAAAGCATTCGAAATGTAATACGCACGCGCGTGAACAAAGAGATCTTACCTTATATCTTACAATAAGAGAGATGACGAGTAGGCGTTCGGCACATTTGATTTAAATTAAAAAAAAAATTGCTTATTATGTTTTTCAGGAAAAATAATTAACGCGAAATAAAAAAAAAAACACACAAAGTAGATAAAATTATAAACGAATAAATTGTGATATCGCTTAGCGCTAAAAACTTAGAAAACAAAAATATGAATAGAATTCGTGCAGACGAAATTAAATATAGAATTAATGTAGTCGTGAAATGACACACACGCACATCGCGCGCGGTGTCTGTTTTCTTAGAGTCGATATGGACGCTTGAAAGAATGACAGGCTTTTACAGTTGCGCACCGAGGTGTTGCACGTAAAGTAAGCCTCAGAGTCAGAGCGTTCTAACGTTAAATTTACGGTCGTCTCGCTTTACACGGTGGCTCGATATCGGATACGCCACGAGTGACGCAAGGATTACGAGCTTTCTCAAGCCTCCGACACGCTTTCGGCCTATAAAAGCGGGATGACTAATTTCGGTGTCTAGAGATTGTGCGCAGGTGTTGTCAGAATCGATTCGGCGAGAGATGTTTCGGTTTAACGCGAAGCACCATCTTGCACGTCCCTTCATGTCGTGTAACGTGGTTACGCGCGCACATCTCGTAATAGTTTGCCAATAAATGTAGACAAGCGGCATTTCGCGACAGCAACGCGCAATTATCTTATGTAGATAATAATAATAATAATAATAATAACAATAACGTGCCATTTTAAAAATAGCAATTCTCTCAGTTTCTTTGAAATAAAACGGGAACGCTAATTAAAACTGTGAATTTTTGATGCGGGCACTAACTCTCTTTACACGCGCGTTTCCTCGCGTGTTGCGTACCATAAAGGGACAACACAACGTTGAAACTGAATATACCTTTCGAGAGGCTTTTGCACTCTCTCAAGTGCGCTGACGCAATCGCTGACGAAACAACAGCTGGACTCGTCTTCAAGTGCCCTTTTTCGTATTGCAACGAGCGTCGCCACGCAAAGATTCTCGCGACTCGCGTTTCGCAAGTCAGGCCGATGCAGCAAACTTTTGCGGCGCAAGCTGTGGATCTAAAAAAAAAATTGAAAACCGTCGAAGTTGAAATCAAACAGCTTCGACGATGAACACGCAGACAAATAAGCGTTGGTTCGCGTTAAATTCGTGGAAAAAACGCTATCATGTCGAGACGCACATTTTCCGACAAAATTATCTTCACGTTCATTCAGGATTCATGGTCAACGGAGATCGACGTAGAGAGACATTTTCCCCATATCTATGGCGTCACTCGTGAAATTAACATGGGTTTCCCTGCCCCCAAAAGTTTCCGTTCCTGAGTGTCCGCCCATCCTCGTTCCGAAGACTCGATAGAGATTTCGTCCCTTCATGCCCGCTCCTCACGGTCGCCCTCCCGGAAGTTCTCTTACGAATTTCCGTGCGACGAGAGACGTTTCGTGACGACGAGAGCGAGAGGATGACTACGGCGACAGGCGCGCGCGGTTCATGAATATTCACAACGCGCCTTGGAGAGCGGCGAGAGATAGCGGTGACCGGGGATGAGAAGAGGGTTGACAGAGGGTGCGGTAACACAGTTTCTTCGCTACGGCCGGCCAGCCGGCTGGCTGGCTGGCTGGCTGGCCGGCCGTTCGTTCGCCGTAAGACGCAACAGCCGTTGCTCGCGTATACCTTCCTCTCTTCTCCGCCTCCAGCTGGGAGACTGCAAGTATCCCGTGGTATTTATTTGAATAATTTGAATGAAATTGAACGCACACACATAGCGCGCGAAAATTCTCCGGATTTTTAAGTATCTTACTATTCAAATTATTCGAATATTATTTCGAAACGAAAAATATTTGGATAAAAAAAAAAAAAAAAAAAACCTTCGTGAAAAAACATAGAAGCGCGTTATATTGTGACAAAGGAAAGAAGAGCGCAACAAATTAACATTCATCGCACTAGGGCGACGCCCAATGGGCGCGTAAGATAATTCCGCTCCTACGCGACTACCGGAAAGGAACAGCCGGAAGCGCACACGTTCGTGGTTCCGGGGAGTTTCTTCGGTCGACCGCTTAACCCTTTATCTTCTCTAACGTACCACGTTTTAAGTCCTAAACTTGGTGAAACTCAGCGGTTGAACTCAGAAGAAACAGAAATTATGTGACCTTATCAGAAATTGAAGACATTTAAAGACTGAAACTTTAATATATTTTATTATTTTATATTCAAGAAATATATATACACATATACGGGATATCTAAAAAATTCTGACAAAGCCGAAGTGTGAAAAAAGATGATTGAGTCAATCTGACTAGAAAAGTCATTTACTATTTTGCAAGTTCACAATATTTATTGAATTATTAATTAATTAATTAGTTAATTAATGAGTGGAAAGAGTAATAATCCGAACTTTGTATATGACCTTAACTTGTCACATCGTGACAATCAGCTGACCACAATAAGCTGTGTCATACGACGCTTGTTTGCCCCACTTTTCGTTGCTAGAACATTGTATGAAGTCAGTTTTCTTTACAACCGAATTAATAACTCAATAAACATTGCAAAGTTTGCAAAATGGCAACCCATTTTTCTGTTCAGATTAACTCAATCTATATCTTCATTTCGACTTTATCAAAATTTTTCAGACACTCTGTATATATCTTGACTTAAATAATATTTTTTAAATAAGAAATAATACAAAAGGATTTTGTAAAATCAATATTAACATATCATTCGATATTAATGTATTGCCAATTAACAATTATAATATATTATATTATAATTAATAATTAATTAATATGGCACGGAGAGAACCGCGAGATTCCAAGTTCGACTCCTAGCCGGTGTTTTTTTCGCAATATTTTAAAATTAGACAGGAGAGTAAACGAGAATTCCTCATATACGTGTACAGATATAGCATCCTATATGAATTTAGGAATTGAAATTTAAATCCAAAATTACGTGTAAAAATGTACACAAAACAGAAAAACATACATATATATACATATATATTTATTCCGCAACAAACATCCAGCGTAAGGTTCTCATGACCTTTAAATTTTGCGTTTTTAGGTTAATATATTAATCAATATTAATATATTATAATTTATTCGACACATACGAAAATAATTTAGACTGAGTTACAATGACATTTTTTGTTGTGATATACAACATACTCAAGAAATTTTTTGTAATTTTTTTCTAATTTTTCATTAAAACACTGAAGAAGATCTCATAATGGATCGAAACGTTTGTCAACATTTTTTTAAATCTTTGAATTAAAAAAGAATTGTACCCGAACATCTGTTAGCTTGTTATTGCCATTTCCCTATCTTTTTATTTAAATATTCAACAAGCTTTAAACATATAATACTCAAGGAATTCGGAAGAAAAATCAAAACTTCTCTCTTGCACACGTCATTTCGATGATAAAGCAGTCAAATATCTCGATAAAACGTAAGTTAAATCGCATTGATAAGATTATGATTTTATTGAGATCAAGGAGCACTTTGCTGTAATATCATATCATCATAATTTACGAACGATATAAATAAATGCTTATATTGAGTAAAAAAAAAAATAAATAAATAAATGCTGTTGTTGTATACGCGTGTTATGATAACATTATTTGTATGGACAGATACTGCATGTATACTGCGTGTCATGTTGAAAAAATAACCGTCAGTTAGTGGGCAGCGCATTTATTATCTTTTTTTAAACGGCAATTGGCATGAGAGTGAAGAAATTTCATCAATTATTTGTCAACACATGTGCCTCCGCAATATTCAAGACTTTAAACAAGAAACCATTTCGCAGCGTTTAAAAAACTTTTCCAACTGCAATCGCGCAAAATTAGCGGGGCAAGGTAACGTCGAGCGATTACCGTATCGTTACCCGATATCTTGATCGTAGAATTATGTCAAGGAACGCGGCGGCGGTGCTCGCGCGCGGGCGCGAGCGGCACTTCTTTTCCTTCATTACCCGCTCTCATTGTCTCCGAAAGCGATAATAATCGTTCTCCCCGTCCTCGTCTTGTCGGACTGCAGCCGCTTTTTTCTTTCTCTTTTTTTTTCCCCTCTTTTTTTTTTTTTGCGGCCAAGTCAGCCGCGCAAGGCGACGGGCATTAAGCGCTTTTTAAATCCTTTTTCTCTCGTTATGAAATTCTAAATTGCCACTGTCTCTCGGTGGAGATGGAGGAGAATAAACGAAGAGGGACGAGAGAGAGGTACGCGCCAGGATGCACGCCGCGTGTTAACCTCCGCGCGGCTACGTGCCAGGATCGCGGGAACGTTAATGCACATTTTATTACGCGTCTCTTAAATGGCGCTTTTACCATCGTGCGCGACGCACGAATAAAAGGCCAAACTCATCTGGAATTCGAGGCGACATTACCGGAAAATAATGACCCCCGGGGTGAAAGCGATGACCCAGATCGTTCTGCTTCGTGTGGCCAACGCGCGGATCTAATTCGCGGCATTATACGTCTCTGAATTGCCAGCGAACGCAATCTGCATTTGCCGCGTTTCTACTTTGATATATGGAAAACGTTAACGTGTTAACACACAAGTTTCAACTGTGCATCTCAAATCTGTGCGCAAAACGCCGAGCAATTTCGATACCTCGAGAATAATCGATAAAGTTAAGGATATTGTATAAAAGAAAAAAAAACCACCCTTTTTGTATCGCACCATATCACAGAAATAAGCTGGAATACGACTTACTGTAACAAACAGACCGGTTTCTTTTATGTACACATAATAATAAATCGGTTTAGTGTTACAATGCGTTTGCTTTTCTTCTATTACAAACTTCTTTGGCCGCGTTCCAATAATCGATCAGACATTTGCGTTCATCTGAATATCTGAGGAGTCAAAGTCAACTCTTGGCCCTGGGTCAAGCGATGCATAACATGGTCTAAACATAGACGAGCAATACTCTCTCGAAGCTTACGCTCTCTCTCTCTCGAGCGTACATATCATATGGCATTACATCTCCTCTTCCTTCCGCTCTTTCAATTCCGTTATTCGATGACACTCCATTCTCGTTACATTTGACGCAATCGCGAAAGAACCAGAAAACGGCCAAAAACTGAAGAAGAAAAACCAACGTGACGTTCGTTCCAAATGTAAAATCCATTTGCTTTGCGAAAAATCTATGCCATCGTCGACATGTGTGTTACGTATATACACACGTCGTGAAAGAATAGCGTCAATGTGCGCGGGCGGAGAGGAGCCACGATGACGACGCTACGCGGAAAGGATATTCTTCATTAATTCTACACTCGCGAACAAAAGAGAAGCCGAAGACGATGTTTGTGTGAGCGAGCGAGCGAGCGAGCGCTCCCGGTATCGATCGTCCAGGACGACTAGGAACAAAGAAACAAGCTCGGGAACGACGAGAGCCGGATCATTCTGCTTTTTCGATTGCATTCTGTCTTGATATGTTGTTCTCTCCCCCACCCCAAGAGATGTTCTTACATTCACTTATATGCGTTTGCAGAAATATGAAATATTAGCAAAGTAAGACAGGAAAGAATTCCAATAAAGCTCGCAAAAATTATCCCGCGAGAGAGAAAGAGAGAAAGAAAGAGATATATACGAAACGCGCTCTTTATTAGCATTTCTATTATGAGATTCTCGAAGCAAAATTCAGACAAATATCAAAAATGTTTGTCGGGATTTTGGCGATCGGACGAAGAAAAAGACAAGCAAAGCATTAAAGATGGCCACAAACGATCAATGCTAAACAAAGAAAGCTTTTAAACAGAAAGAGAAAGGGGAGATAGAGCGAGCAGGATTTACCGCGAACACACGAGTTCTTTAAAGCGGAAAGAGTAATCAGCACAAAAATTATCAGATATGAAACTGGAAAAAAGTGCACCGCAAACCTTGCGAGTTCTTTTCTTCTAGATTGTAATTTTTCCGTGTGCGCCCGGCTCTCCGTACAAAATTATCCAAAGTTAAAATATAATAAATAAATTTTAGATCGATTTTTCGAGATTGAATTTTCATATTTCATTTCCTCGTCATAGAATTTCTTCTATCTTCCATCATTTGTGTCCGAGCGAATAAAATCGACGCGAATTGATAATGTAACTTTGTTACTTCTGCGATAGAATTGATAAATTTATACCGTAGAAAAATTTATATAAATCAAGTATTTTCTTCTTTTCTTTCCCTTCAAATATGGTAATCCTGTACTATTCTTATCTATTCGCCATTGTGATATCGACTGCCGAAGTCGTTAGCGCGACGTTCACCGGTTTCCGGGGGGGGGGAGAGGGGGATCGATCGAGTGAACGCGAAAACGGCGAGTCGGAAAAATCGCCCGCCGCGAATGAAATATCGCTTGATTGATGAAACATCGATTTTTCAAAAGGCGTCAGCGGTAGCCGTCCAAATATCCACGCCGGCCCCAATATCTCCATCGCGGTTGTACAAGAGCGAAATAATATGGGAAACGGGGGTTGCGTTGCGGCGGTGGGAACACGGCGAAGGGTGGAGACCGGCGATGAGGGGATTCGCATTAAAACAAGGCGTTCTATCGATTGGCAGGGAGAAGCGTGCCTCTAGGACAAAGAGAACGGAAGCCCGCGTGCGCCACAGTGCCACACAAAGGACTCGCATCCTGCTATGGTATTTCGTCCCCCGTCTTTACGTCCACTCTCTTTTACCTACCCACCACCCTTCTCTCCAGCGTCTCTTCTCGAGTTATTTCGTTTCGACGAGATTTTTCTCGAGAAGACGACGAGAAGCAAGATTCTCTCTTCCTCTTTCTCCTCCCGAGGTTGACTCTCATGGAAATTCTTCAGTCGTAGCGCGACTTTAAATATCTTTCGACCGACCTGGCTAAGACTAATGAAAATTCTTCAGTGTCTTTGACGAGAAAAAAGCTTTACACAATTGTGAGGAGTACGCGATACAAAACTTGCAGGAAGAAGAGTGTATTAAGAGAAGAAACTAAAAAGAGAATAAATGCGCGAGAAAAAATTTATTTATTTATTACGTGTATTTTTTATCATTATCTATTTGTTTTTTGCACTTATTTCCGAAACGTCTCTCGTTTGCACGTTTTCAACGTAAAACTTTTCAAAGATAACACTCGTCGCGCGTGTACATGAAATTAATGTATCAATGCGTTACTTAGCATTGCCACGTGCTGTTGCAATATTTAGATTGCGTGACTCATCGCAGGTTTTTCGCGATGCAAAATTAAAACTAATGAGTCATTGCCAACGACAATTCGTATCGCGTGTCTTTTAACATCTAAGCCTTTTTTTCAAGTATAATGATCCGAACTTCGCGAAGAAGGCATTCGCGAAGCTTTGCTGTTCGAATCGAAAAATATCCAGAACGGCCTTTCGTAAAAGAACGGTGAAAAAAAATATATAAAATTTTTGTATTGAAAAGAAACGTCACACATTCAAAGATGCGATCACTATGTTTATCAAGAGGCACGGTAGTGCCTCGCGCCAAGTTCACGAAGTGGCGCACGAACCGCGCGAGGTTATTAACGCTCGATTAACAACTCCAGGGATGGTCGATGACGATGAGAAACGATAGACACAACTTCCCGAACAAAGAAAACGGGGAGAGTTCAACCGCCACCGTCATCGTCACTACCATTGAGGAATCACCATGAGGAAGGATATATAATTCTTTCCCCAGAGACCTGGGACACGTGATCGAATTTTGTGCAGCAAACAATCTTTTGTTGCTTTGAGTTCTTTCAGTTTTTTCTTAAAGCTGAAGGAACGGTATTTTTGACGAAAGAAACGCATCGTTGCGGTTTACAAAAATATGAATACAAAGTTGGAAAAATTTATATTCACGGTTCTCTCTACTAACTTCTAAATCGACTATAAGTGCACTATGATTTCGTCGCAAGTGACCGCAAAAATAAAATACACTTCCTTGCTCAGCTCCGTAACTACAAAGGAAATTTTCCCATTCGGGAAAGAGCGCGAGAGGTTGTTTTTCCAGAGTCAAGTTTTCTCCCACGGCGCGGCGCCGCCGTGTTTTAACGAGCAACTCGGCGAATGATGCAAAGTATACACTGGAATAATCCCCTCCTTTTCTTTTTCCCTGTTGATCTTTTACCCCGACTCCGTATTATGTCTCGTGGATTTCCCTCCGAGATTTTTGCGAGCGCAAGCGATACGGATTTAATGGGCGAAGTGAAAATTGATTTCTCTCGAGTGTGTGGCTGAGAAGAAAACGCCTGTGTTTCATTGCTCCGGATTACAAGGACCAGATAGAAACCGGGTACCCGAATAAAATCCCGAAAATAGCCGGCTGCTGGACAAATGGCGCGAGAGGGAGAGTCGTGAGCGAGAACGGGAATCGTTTGTCCATCCGCTAACGTTTTCGCCGCCGCGAAACGAGGTCAGCTCGAATATCGTCGTCTCACTCGACGTTTCTTCAAAGACTATTCGTTTCTCTAACGAGAACCGTCGGGATTTCATTAGGTATCTCGATTGGACTGACCAGCTTTTATTGTACACAGCGCACGTTTTCATTAATCTCTTAACAAAGTACACGCGTAGATTTGGCCAAAATCTCAGAGCTTAGACATTTTTATCTTCTTTAACTCTTGTTTGGAAGAAAAAAATATATAATTACAAATATATTTTATAAAATTGTTTTCTTTCATTTTGTTTTTGTTTGTATTGCTTCAACAGATCTAATTACTTATATTCCATTTTCTACGTATCTTAAAATATGAGTGCAATTAAAAAAAGTGTACAGAGTATATAGAAAAATGTATATAGAAAAATCACGGTATATATTATTATAACATTTTTATATTGGTAAAAATATACTTGTCACTTGCAAGTATAATGTAGCTTCGCTCGTCTCAAAGTCATTCACATAACTTACATGAAACGAGCTTTGGATATGTGCAAGCTCGGAGTTTCGTCACGGGAACAACGAACGAAGAAAGAAAATTCGGCTACGACAAAGTTTTGCCATAATGTCGTGGAAAATAGCGAATATAAGGGGTCCAAGATGAAACTTGTCGGTCGATCCGCTCCTAGTTTTACGAGGCAACTTTGTAGCGCGGGCCGGACGGACACGAGCGCTCTTAAAACTAAAAGTACAGAAACGCGATAAACGTTGCGGTGTAACGAATCTCCCAAAGGATAAAAAGAAACATTATTCTTTCGAATTGGCGATGTGATGAATATTCCGCGATTGCTTCGAAATGCGTATGATTTTTGTCCGTTTGTGATTTTTCGGGAAAAAAAAATTCCATCCATTTTCAAAATCTCATTGTCAAAATCATCTCAAAAAAGAGCGCGATTAAAAAAGAGGTGGATTGGATAAATATTTTATGACGCAATCGATTCGATATTATGTTAGAAAAAAAATTGAATAAAATAGATAATTTGCTTCAATCTTTTTAAGTAAGAGATATAAGAGAGATGTAAGATCTATTATAATAAAGTATAAGATCCGTTAAAATCTCCGCTTATGCGCAAAGATTCGAGTTGAAGCAAAGCTCGGGTTTTAGCGATCAACTCGGACTAGTCGAGCTTGCAACGCGATCTCGTTGAATTCAGGATCGATACTCGGAAAACGCCCCAGGTACGTATCTAGAAGAGGCAAAGTCCCCGTGGCTCTGGGACGATTTTACGACCGGGGCGGGGGCACCATGGGGAACATTTCGGGAAAGGATCATCTTCCCTCTTCGCCGCCCTGCGCTCGTAACTAGTATCTCTCTCGGTTTTACGAGCGCGCCAAATTTTACGAACGACTGGGGGGGATTATCGTGATTTTCCTTGGACGTCTGGCGTTGGCTCCGCCGATGATCGCGTCATCCTCGCGATGGGACAGAGAGAGAGAGAGAGAGAAAGAAGGAAAACAAGAGTGCAGGGGGACAAAAGAGAGCGATTTGGCGGGAGACAAATTCCGGTTGCGCGAAGGATACTTTTAAAAATTTTACAAGCATCATTTCTCTCTCTCTCTCTCTCTCTCTCTCTCTCTCTCTCTCTCTCTCTCTCTCTTGGAAAGAAAAAAAATAAAAAAGAAGACTTGCGAAGTGGTGAAAAGAGAAGATGGAGAAAAAGGTTTAGTTAAAATTTCGAGGCGCGCTTGGGAACAACAGAGCGTTACTTTGGCGGGCAGAAGAATAGGGAGAAAATTGTACTGCGCTCAAACGCGAATGACGAGCGGTTTTGGACGGCAAGAGGAGTGATTTTCGAGTCGTTCTTTTTGAAAGAGTAGAAAATTAAGCTACGCTCTTTCTAACGTGTAATTTACAGAAGGTTTGTTATGATATATTCAAAGGAATTTATTCATACAACGTAGTGTTTAGAAATTCGACGCACATGAAAGTAACTCTCTGAGAGAGAGAGAGGGAACTGTTCCAACCACCAATATATATATATAGACCGTTCAAAAAGTATTATAACCCTCAAGTAAAACAGATAAATAAAATAACGAGAAAATAAACGAACAGACGTTGCAGCGCTCTTTTACGAGCAAACAAACTTCTTCCCGCAAATTCCTTTCTTTGTCCCGTCATCGCGAGCGAGAAAGCGATCCCCTTCGCCTCGTTTTTCAACCTCCCAGCCGTGCCATCTCGCACCCGGGCCATTGTTACCGTTTTTATTGAGCGCGTTTCTTTCGTATAAGCTATCTGCATGCATCGCTGCTTTATCAAAGGATCGCTGCTTTATCGTTTCGACGGCGACGGCGACGACGACGACGACGACGACGACGACAACGACGACGACGACGACGTCGGAGGGAAAAACCTGCGTCGCTCTGGCCCCGGGTATGGATTTTCCTTTTATTTTCCGTATTGACTCGCCACGAGAAAGAGAGGGCGGCGTTTGCTCTTGCTCGGGATGCGAGAAAGGAACAGCGAGAAGAAGAAAGAGGGTGTATCCACGATGAGAGAGGACCTCATTCTTCGCTGCACCGCTCTCATCCCTCCCGTCAACCCCATAAAACGTGCCGGTGAAATAGAACGGCCTTGCGCCAGCGTCACGCATGATTTAGGTGTGATATAATTCTTCCACTCGGTTCGACGACTTTGTTCTCCTTCCGCGATTCCTCGGTGTTTCTTGCCTCCCCGTCGTTTCTTTCCCGCTCTCTCGCCGAAGCTTTCGACTTCTCTTTTCCGCCTCATCCAACGTCCGCGCGACCGAGTAAATCCGTTATAGGCCGGAGAACGTACGACAAGTTTCCTCTTGGAGAGGGAGAGAGAGAGAGAAAAACGAGCGAGAAAAGAAAAGAAGAGATGGGAGCAAGGGTGGCGGGGATTCACGACGAAAACTTTTTCTTCCGCGGCTTTTGCGGGAAAAACACGGTAACCCAGTGACACGCGAAGGAAGGAAGTGCGTTATTTAAAGAGAGGCCTGGGATATTTCCAAGTGCTATCATTCTCTCCGCGCTTTCCCACTTCTCTCTCAAATTTCTCTTGTTTGCTCGCGCGTGATCTTGGCACGCGGACATATTTCCCGATGGTATATATCACGCGATCGCAAATTACGCTAACTCTCTCTTAAATTTAGTACGCAAAGAAAAAAAAAACTTATTCTACTTTCGCGTTCGTTTGCGAAAAGCGTTATCCGGCTGTTATCGAGCTAAAAAGGCGACGCGATGTCTTTCGGATGTAGTTCTCGATAATAAAAACGAATAAGAAAGAGAGAGAGAGAGAGAGAGAGAGAAGTCGTTTCGACTACCACTATTCATCCTCTTCCTTTTCCAATCGAGTTTTGTCCATCGACAATAATGTTGTAAAATTCTTTTTGTGCTTACTGCCGCGAGATTACATCACGCTACTATGAATGTCCATAACGCGCCGTCCCAACGCTGGGACTCGTAAAATTTCTTCACTTCCGAGTAAAAAAAAAAAAAAAACCCGAACGCGGACATACGCAACATAAGTACATACATAAAATGCGCGAAGAGTTTTTGCAGGCGCTTCTATGTTTCTTCTTCACCAAGTCGTAAAATACGCACTTCGTTGTGCACCGAGGACATATTTCCACGCGCACACAAAATCTTATTTCCGCACAACCTCGTCTCATTGCTTATGTACGTGTTTGTTACATCGATGCTTAAAATTAATTTATATCATTTTTATATCACTAATTTACAAAAATTTGAAGAATATAAATACTTTATTAGGAATGTAAAAAAAAAAAAAAAAAA